>NC_048219.1:186303481-186410784 GCF_002007445.2 Ailuropoda melanoleuca
TCTCTGGCCTTTCTCTTTTCCAATACCTGTGGCCTCTGTCTTTCTCTGATTGATCAGACTTCTCACCCTGCTGTTACCTGGAATCTGCGTTAGCTCATGTGATTTTCCCTCTAGCCGTACCCTCAGAGCCATGCTCTCTTCCTATTTCCAGCCATAACCTAGAACACAGAGACCTAGTCACTAAAACAGGAATGCAAATCAAACCTTGCAGAGGCTTTAAATTGCCATGAGTTGGAGCTCAATTATCATGCACTTACTTTATCATTAGAGCTTGTTTTCTTTGAGGAGAACCTTAAAAGATAGTGACTAACTTCATTATTTAGAATAACTTTCACTAGAATAACTTACACTATCATCCAAGCATTAGTCACTTCAGAAATTTGGGTGAATCAGAGGAGAAAAACTAGCAGCTTAGCAGTTCCAATTAAGTTCTTTACAGGGTATCTAGAAGAATAAATATGGCCTTTTTTTTTTTATATATATCTTCATGGCTAGACTTGTAAAACTGTAATTGTAATCTAATGAATCAGTCCTTAGTTTTGGAGAGAATATAATTATCAGGGTTTAGGCTTGGTAGAATCATAAGCTTTGCAGTTGGTTGGGCATATGTGTAAGGCCATGTAAACATAATTTTATACATGATTAAGTTAGGACTATATTGTTATATTTTCCTTATCCTTGCTTAAATTGGACAGAATTTCAAGTTGGAAACTCTTTGTCAAATTTGGAGAATGACCCCTGAAAATTATCTACAGTTCACATAAGGAAAGCAGAAACAATCAATCTATCATTTTAAAATACTTAAGGCAAAAAAACCCCCCAAAAACTTGACTCTTATTGGCATACTTGTGTTCCTCCTTTTATTCCATTTCTGTGCACTTGTGTTTTCCTTCTGATCCCTGAAATCTGCAATTTGAGATCTTGAAGCTTACAATATGTGAAAAGAATAGACTCACTTAACTCTTCCTCCCAACCACTTGCACTCCCTGTTAACAAATGTTGAGGACTGGTCTGAATTCTTTCTATTGCTGTGGGTGCTCCAGAATTTATGTCTTTCTGAAGTCTCCAAATTTTATAGGGAGAAGTCAGTGCTCTCTTTCTTCAGGGTTGTCTCAAATGCAAGCCCCAAATCTCCATCATGCTGAATAAAGACATACTGACATTCCCTTAACCAGACTCATCCCCCTCTTGCCACTGACAATAGGAGTAAGTATGTTCTCAGCTCTGACATGTGCTCTCAGCTGTTAACTTAAACAGCAGCCCAAAGAACTAGTTTTAGCTCCACTTTGTCCCTCCATCCCCCCTCCAGAGAACATAGCTTAACAGGCATCCAAAATGACTTGAAATCATAGAGAGTGATTGCAACTCAGTGTAGCAAGTTGGTGCTCAGAATGAGTTGAGCACAGGATCTCAGATTCATGTGGCACTTAGCATCTGGATGATACTAGAAATGTTAATTAAATAAGTACAAAATGTAAAATCAGAAACCAAATTAAGTGTTCTAAGGGAGGAGGACATGGTAGNAGAAACCAAATTAAGTGTTCTAAGGGAGGAGGACATGGTAGTCAAAGTTATTTGAGAAGGGAAATGCTCCCCTGGGGAAGTGTCATTAAGTCAAGATTGAAAGATGAGGAGATTGAAAGATGAGGGGGATCGTTATTTCAAAAGTAACCCAAGCACCCAGAGAAGCACATTCTAAGGCCCTGAGGTTGAAGGNGTCAAAGTTATTTGAGAAGGGAAATGCTCCCCTGGGGAAGTGTCATTAAGTCAAGATTGAAAGATGAGGAGAATGAAAGATGAGGGGGATCGTTATCTCAAAAGTAACCCAAGCACCCAGAGAAGCACGTTCTAAGGCCCTGAGGTTGAANCCCTGAGGTTGAAGGGGGAGCATGGTTGGTAAAATGGATGTAAAGAAGGCCAGTGTCACTGTACACCGAGAATGAGAGGCAGAGAGAACAAAACATGAAAGCTGATTGTATCAGCCAGGAAAACAGAAACCACTCTATGTATTCAAGGTACAGAGGGGCATACATAACACGGAGGAGTGGGGGAAATAACTATCAAAAGTGTGGACATGAATGTCAGGGAAGCTTTTATCAAAGATTGAAGCTTAAAGCACTGAAAAAAGCAGTTGTGAAAAGCTCACTGGGATGCAAAGGAATTGAAGGCAGGGGCGTGAATAGTTCTTTGCACAACAATGTACATAGCAGCGTTATTCGCAATAGCCGAAAGACAAAAATGACCTAAATGCCCATCGATGGATGGACAGATAAACAAAGTGTGGAATATATACACAGTGAATACTATGCAACCTTACAAAGGTAGGGCGTTCAGACACGTGCTACAACCATGAAGACACTGGAAGTGAAATAAGCCAGTCACAAAAGGACAGTGTGTGATTTCACTAACGCGAGGTACCAAGAACAGTCAAATTCTTTGAGACAGAAGGTATGATGGTGGTTGCCAGAGGCTGGTGGGAGGAGGAAAGGGGAGTTAGGGAACTCTAGGTATAGAGTTCCAGCTGAAGAAATCGAAAATCTNACACCGAGAATGAGAGGCAGAGAGAACAAAACATGAAAGCTGATTGTATCAGCCAGGAAAACAGAAACCACTCTATGTATTCAAGGTACAGAGGGGCATACATAACACGGAGGAGTGGGGGAAATAACTATCAAAAGTGTGGACATGAATGTCAGGGAAGCTTTTATCAAAGATTGAAGCTTAAAGCACTGAAAAAAGCAGTTGTGAAAAGCTCACTGGGATGCAAAGGAATTGAAGGCAGGGGCGTGAATAGTTCTTTGCACAACAATGTACATAGCAGCGTTATTCGCAATAGCCGAAAGACAAAAATGACCTAAATGCCCATCGATGGATGGACAGATAAACAAAGTGTGGAATATATACACAGTGAATACTATGCAACCTTACAAAGGTAGGGCGTTCAGACACGTGCTACAACCATGAAGACACTGGAAGTGAAATAAGCCAGTCACAAAAGGACAGTGTGTGATTTCACTAACGCGAGGTACCAAGAACAGTCAAATTCTTTGAGACTGAAGGTGGAAGGAAGGTGGTAACGGTTACACAACAATGTGAACGTCCATAAGGTCACAGATCTGAACACTGAAAGATAGTTAAAATGGTAAATTTAATGTTCTGTGTATTTTCCCAAACCTCTTTTCATGCCTCTGGAAGCAGCCTTTGACCAAAAACGAATGGGCAGTTAGTGGACAGAAGCTCTAGCATCGTCCCTCAAAAGAATATTTATCAATCTGGAAACAATAAGAGGTGGTAAGGATTCGGCATAACTTTCCAAGGTGATCAGTCAGACATGGTAATTATATGGTCTTCAGACAAGTGGAGGCTGATAATTTCATACAGGGGAGGGAAGTGTAGGCTGCATNAACAATAAGAGGTGGTAAGGATTCGGCATAACTTTCCAAGGTGATCAGTCAGACATGGTAATTATATGGTCTGCAGACAAGTGGAGGCTGATAATTTCATACAGGGGAGGGAAGGGTAGGCTGCATTGGTTCTTAAGGGACACTCAGAAAAATTTGGGTGGGTCGCTATAATTAGATGCCCATTTCAATTATTAATGTTGAGTTCTTTTTCCATCAGTGCCTTAACTTTAACATCAGAGCCCTACCAAGGCTGTAATTGTTTGTCTTGTAATTCAACCACCCATGAGATCTTACTTTAGTTTTCAGAAATCTCACTTTGTAGATTCAAGATCCAAGGAATTCTTTCCAGGAAGTCATATATTCTCTAGGATACTCTGTTCTGTGACGTGGACTGAGAATATAAAACCTTGAGTTTGTCTGTTTCTTCCTCTGAGTTCTCCAGTGCACTTATATAAAGTCACATCCATTGCAGCGGCTACTTTGTCTTCTAACGCTTTGCCTTGTGCAGGAACTACAGGTTATAATATAAAGAGGCTCTGTGCCCACTTGCTTATGTCTCCTTGGAGCGGACCCCATGTCTCTGCATGCACCATGTCTCTGTGCATTCCTCTGCATTCTGTCCTATGTGCTGTGTGTTGTTTACTGTCAATGCTGTGGCTCTCTACTTGAGGACTTCTCTGTTTCTCTTCCTGATGCAGGAGCACACTCAACCTGCATTCAGGGCAAGCTAAATGGACTGGGGAATCCATGCTCCTGGAAGTATTTTTTTCACCAAAAATGGACGGGCAGTTAGTGGAGAGAAAATGTCCAGGCTCCCCTCTCAGTTGTGATGATAATCCTGTACTACTGTTGTCTAGCACCATTGAATGCCAGTTGTTCACAGCAGTGATGCCTTGATAAGGGGTTTTTGTCTTTTCCTTGCTCTCTCATTTTCCAATTTTTTAAAGCAGTGTGCCCTGACATCACCTCTCAGATTAACCATTTGATTTAAATTTCTGTTTCAGGATCCCCTTTTGGGGGAACCAAACAAGGACACCCATGTCCACTGGCAATGAGGTCAGTATTGCCTTAAATCGAATCAGACCTGCAAACCAAATTTAGAGTTTCATCTTTAAGGTTTGTGCCCAATTCCAGGTTGAAAACCAGGCTCAGTCAGGATTTGGTTAAGGAAACAGAAAACACTCTATATTTCTGGGTCTGAAATAGAGGGATGTATGCAACCATTGGAAGGGCTGATGCAGTAAAGAGTTTAGAAGTTCGGGAAAGCTGCTATTGAAGAAAGCACCACTGAGGAGCTTGGAAAGAAGTATATCTGATGTCCAGGATTTCAGCCATTAGTGTGCTTTTCAAGAAGAGCTGGAACTCTCATAGCTGCTCATGCTTTCTGCTGCCCCAACATGAGAACAATGGATTTCTGCCTTCAGAATCTTATATGAGTGCCTGTCATCCCCAAACTCTAACCATGCAAAGCACTCTTGGAAATGTGTCCCTAGATTCTCTTCTTGAACACAGGAAAGTTTTTAGAAGGGGGTGAGAGTGATGTTGAGTTGTTATTGGCCCATCTGGAATAATAAGCGAAGTCTGGAAAATGAAAAGCCTTGTGTGAGAATTTTAACATTTTTGTTTTTATTCCAAGAGCATCGGGAACACGTTGACAGGCTTTAAGAAGGCTGAGATGTGATCATTTTGCATTTTCTAATCCTTGACTATAGCGCAGAGTTTGGGATGCAAAAGAAAGCCAGTTAGGGAAAAATATAGCTTTAGTCTAGGGGGAAAAAAGCTGACGGCCATTTGTTTGGGCAGAGTAATGAAGGTACAGCAAGTAAACCAGAATAGGAGTTACTCCGGACATAGAAGTAATTGGACATGGAGGTAGACTGAGTTTGGGAGTTGTAGATGATTAAACCATGAGAACTGTTGGCTTATATTGTCAATCATTAAGATAGAGAATACTAGAATACAGCCAGTTTGGGGCAGGGTGGCTGGTTTAGGGGTAGGCTATGATTTTGGTTTAGGGCATTTTGAATTTGACATGCCTTTGAGGTGCTATGCCAGGGTGCTGAAAAGGCAACACACTGAGAAATAGTATGTGCTTTGGGAGGGCTTCAGGGTGGGCGCTCAGGGCCTCTTGGCAGTTTCTCATTTCTGGCCACTGCCAGGGACAGTAGTAATGCCCAGAAATTGCTTCCATGTCCAGTGTTAGCTCCTCAGGGTGGTAGAGGCTCTCCTTGGCAATAGTTTTTCAAAGCAATAGTTTCCAAGAGCCTCCTTTTAATGCTAGATGGTCGGAAATTTTTGACAGTGGTTTTTTATACTCCCAATTATTTTTCCCTTCACAGGAAAGATTTTGCATGATTATTGACTGTTAGCTTGGTGTTACTCCCTCAGCCACCTTTCAAGGCAACTAAAATGGAGCCTTGCTGAGCTGTCTCCAGGAAGTTGTTCATGCCTAATAGAACCACCTCAAAACCCTCAAGTTTAATTGAGGAAAGTAAACCTAGAGAACATCATACAGTACTATATAACACTGCTGTTCCCTCTGCTTCTTTGTACCTTGAATCAGGCTGGCCGAGGAGTACTGTCATTCTCTCCAGTGATGCCGCCCAGGGACTGAAATGACAATCTTTCTTTTCCTCCTGGCTTTACTAAGCTTACTTATGGAACTGAGGAGCTTGGCAAATCTGTGTACCACTCAGCTTTCCATGGGCCAGGGGCATGGCCTACACTATGCTTGGGTACTGAGTGACCCAAATTTTCTCACATAATATGTGAAAACTCTTACAGTAACCCTTACATTACATACCATTTTGTTATTGATAATTCTCCTTCAAGGGAGTTTTACCTCTGTTTCCCCCTCCCATTTATTTATTTACTCAACTATTTATTTGTGTCTGTGTGGACTTAGGTATATTTATTTTATACTTTGGCTTATAACCCAGTACTACATTACTTTGTTGACCAAATCATTCCTATTCTAACCATTGGAAGTTCTGTCGGATTAGCTCCTGGTCCCAGTGTCCCTAGGAAATGCCTCCATCCCCTTGTGTTTTGAGTACTTCCTCACTTTCCAGTACTATAAGATGTTCAAGGTTCATCTTGCACTCTATGTCCCAGTCCTAGAATTAGCCGTTTCTAGAATGGTATTCAGTAACCAAGATCTGAGCATGGGCATCACTGTCCTTCTGCCCTAAGTACTCTCTTTGTCTTGTCTTGTGATGCAGGGTCTGCTGGGGTGAATTCTGTCAGCTTTGTACATCTGATGGTTCTTACCCTGGCCTCTCAATTTCCTGACCTGCATGAGTCAGTCAATAGCATACTGAAAACTAAGGAAACCCTCTGCAGGTCTCCACAGCTCTCTGGGCAGCTCCCTTCTGCCCCCATAGCTGCTTCTACCTGCTAACTTGTGCACAAACCCCAGCTGCCCTGGGATCACCCAACTCTGAGGTTGGTTCGCTCAAATTAGAGAGAGACTCCTGGTTTCCCCTCGTGCCCCTCAACGTATAGACACTCCAGGCAGTGATCTGGGGCTGTCAGAGTGCTCCCCATATTTGCTCCCCCTCCCCACGGATCACTTACAGGAGCTGCTTGTCGCTCAAAACCTACTTGTATGAAAGTAGTTCTGGAAACTACTGCCGTTTGTTTGGCTTCCTAGTTGTTTAAGGCAGAAAGATAACTTGGCTCCCTGTTACTCCATCTTTGTTGGGAGCAAAATTTCCCCCACCTTTTCTTTATATTGTTTTTAATGAGGATAATAAATTTTAGAAAAATATTAGCAATAATGCTTGAAAGAGAAGACTTACTTAAAATTATAATAAACATATCCCACATTTTATTAAACAGAGTCATGAATAGTTCATGTGGTGCTTTCTTGTGAATTAGAAAAAGACGTTCTTGCATAAGAACATTTTACTTTTATTCTTTAAGAATTTGAAATAATAGATTTTTCTAGCGCAAGACCCATTATTGCTATCTGCTGGAAACTTTCCACCATGATATATATAAATCTTTGATGCCTTCAATGTAAATGTCATGCTCCAGATTTTTTTAGTATTCAACCTTCACAACTGTCTTTGAGGTCCCAGAAAAACTTCTGGATGTGAGGAGGTAAAGTAGAAGGAATTAAAAACATGCAGAAATGTTTGTATTTTCACTTTTCCTTTTCATCACAAAGTAAGTCTGTGTTTCACTTTTCCTTTTCATCACAAAGTCTAATTTGAAAAATCTAAACATATATATTACTTAAAGAATAATATGGTAATACTTAGAAATCTCTGTAAAAAATAATATGGTAATACTTAGAAATCTCTGTAAAAATACTTAGAAATCTCTGTAAAAAATTCATAGATCAAATAAAGTGATGTTATTTGCCATATGTGGAATGATATCAGAAAATTGCTATATAAAAGGGGATATTAGGAAATACAGATGTTAAAAAAAATCTGGAAAGAAAGAAAAAGTTTGTAGTAGTAATAATAAACATCAGATATCATAAATATGGGCTAAGCCTTCAGTTTAAAAATGTTAATTTGTAAAATACAAAATAAAGCAACAAACCTCTTGCTCTTTGTAATAAAGAATACTGAAAAATTATAACACAGCAAAGTCGTTAAAAGAATAAGTAATGAGGGGCACCTGGGTGGCTCAGTCGTTAAGCTTCTGCCTTTGGCTCAGGGAGTGATCCCGGAGTTCTGGGATCGAGCCCCACATTAGGCTCCTCCACTGGGAGCCCACTTCTTCCTCTCCCACTCCCCCTGGCTGTCTCGCTGGCTGTCTCTCTCCATCAAATAAATAAATAAAATCTTAAAAAAAAAAAAGAATAAGTAATGAATATCTACCAACCACAAATAAAAAGCATGTGGACAGTGGCTGACAAGGTTAAGAAGATGCTTAGTAGGACAAAGGGATGACATTCTATAAAGATAAAAGAGACAAACTTCAATATGATGGATTAGAGAAAAATGGATTTAGAGGAATTTGATTACAAAATTTATATATTTTATTTAATAGATCTTTATTTTTTAAAATAGATAATACTCTATTATAGTAAGAAATCTCAACATATTTAAAAATTTAGAAATTTTGTAACCCAGCAAAATGTGATGAAGTTCAAATTAATATAAAAGTTCAAANACTCTATTATAGTAAGAAATCTCAACATATTTAAAAATTTAGAAATTTTGTAACCCAGCAAAATGTGATGAAATTCAAATTAATATAAAAGTTCAAACATTTTTTTTAAAGATTTTTATTTATTTATTCGACAGAGATAGAGACAGCCAGCGAGAGAGGGAACACAAGCAGGGGGAGTGGGAGAGGAAGAAGCAGGCTCATAGCGGAGGAGCCTGATGTGGGGCTCGATCCCATAACGCTGGGATCACGCCCTGAGCTGAAGGCAGATGCCTTAACCGCTGTGCCACCCAGGCACCCCAAAAGTTCAAACATTTAAAAAGCCTTAGCCAATTGGAATTTAACCATTGGAACAAATGATCTTTTTGATAAATAAATAATAAAAATGACAGTACTATATATCAAAGGAAATTACACTAAATTCTAAGAACAGTTACTGGCTTTTATTATGAAACAAGAGGAAAATCAAGGTAACTTAATTAAAATTTAACTTATAATATTGGAAGGAAAATTAAGGAAATCATAAGAAATAATTAAAAAATTAGAAATGATAGAAGTTGAAAATAGAAAAAAACAACTGAATTCATAAATACATGAAGAAGGTTGTTTTTGAAATAAATCCAAAACCCTTAAATAGTCTAGTGAGTAAAAGAAAAAGTCAAAATGAGATATAATTAGAAGTTAGAAGACTTTAAATGTCAGTATAGATGAGGTTTTTTTTTCTTCAGATGAAGTCTTTAAATGTAAGAAAATATTATCTTGCAATCAGTGCTAGTAATTTGAAAAGACAAAGTATCATTATAAATGAAATAAATGAAAATCTCTTTCTAGAAAATGTGAACAATTTTCTGGTTCCATCAAAAAATAAAAAATTACTATGTTCACAAATTAAGAATTGAAACTTAAAAGAGGATACATACTGCTACAGCAGTTAAAAGAAATCTTTAGAAATGCCTATCCACAGCACCAAAACCGAAGTGAAGGTTCTCTGCAATGGACTGAATGTTCCATCCCAAATTCCCATGTTGAAATCTTAACCCCCAGCGCAAAAGAGGGTGCTCACCAGAACTCCACCGCTCTGCACCCTGACTTCAGACGTCCCGCTCTGGAACTGTGGGAAAGAAAACGTTATCATTTATAAGCCATGCAGTTTACGATACTTTGTTACAGCAGCTGGGACTAGGACACTAATCCAAAAGACAGAGAGAGCAAGAGTGAGAACTCACATGAGGGGAAGAGACAGAGACAGACACAGAGAGATGGAGAGGGAGACACAGAGAGAGAATGAAGAGGAGAAAGAAATTCAGTAATCCAGAAGAGAAAAGATTTATTTTCCAAAATAATCCATATATTTATTTTATTTCACTGAAAATACTCTTGGAATTTTGATACAGTGGGGTTTTAGCAAGGTAAATCTACAATACATCTGAAAGAACGGTTAATTGAGAATAACCATGATAATGTTGAAAATAGATTTTTTTTTCCGCAAGAGAGACAGCCAAGACTAAGACAAGTTAACTATCTTACCCAATCATTTGTCTTATCACTGGTAAGGCTAAGATAAAAATTGAGCTTTTTTTGGTAACATCTCAAAGCCATAGCTCTCTGCTGGTGTGATGTGTACAAACGTGTCAGATGCTGTGTTGGCCCCCAAATCAGGACAGAGTCACTTGCTGGGGGGATTGTTGGCATGAGAAAGCTGGTTCACAAAGGTTACAGCCCTGCCCCAGGGGAAGCCCACATCCAGGACCTGTTAACATGGAGGGAACGGGTACAGAGACCCGCCCCTGGCCTCCATCTCGTACAGCCCTGAAAGGTCATCCTAATGCAAGCAACCCCTCTGGAGTCATCCTGGCTAGACTACTGGGGCCTCTTTGCAAATGCATGACATTCAACTTCATACTCTCCCAATTATTCTGCCTTCTTTCCTTAATACGTGTTGTTCTTGTGAGCGCTGCTCCAGAGAGGTCCTCAGAGTATATGTACGGAGAACCCAGCCTCACATATTTAATGCCAAGAGTGGTCGTAAGGAAGCAGATTCAAAGAGAGGAATAATCGCCCCTGGCCAGCTGGCAATACTGGTAGGTGGGGCACTGCTGGCATCTGACCTGCTGTAATGACAATTGTTAAGTGTTCCATGGTGGCGACCTGGAAAGAGATGCTGGGGAAGGTAATACATTGGCTGCTGCAAAGTCTCATAGGTTTGAGAGGTTTGGGGAAGTAGCAATTATAGAAACAATGGAATGAGAATACTATTGATGCATTGGACAAAGACAATGAAAGGCTGATGGTGATTCATCAACAATTTAAGGTCAAAATGCGAAAATCAAAAGGCCTACTTGGCAGCATATAAAAAGAGTTCCAGATTCTGCAGGCGGAGGCCAGGAAAAGCTGAGCATGGGACCAGGATATAATTATAAGAGCAGCAGAGCTTCAGACAAAGTTAAATTCTCATCTTTGGCACATCTGCCATTGCTAAGGTCAGGGTCATAGTTTGAAAGGTGTAGAACCTGAGAATCAGGATGGGGACACCTGGAATGATGGTACCAGACACTTGAAACTCCAAGATACCTCTGAATCCGCTGGGTCTGCAGCAATGGTCCGCTCCTGCCAGTTAAACCTCTCCAACCTGCTTGAGGATACAGAAGCTGTTGCTTCCACTTCTCCTCCTCGATGACAGACTAATAACTGGGGTGATCACAAGATAACCTGGCTGGTGTAATCTAGTGTATTCTGCTAGCGGGAGAGAAGTGTCATTTCCTGAAAGAGCTGCAGAACCAGTTAACTATAACCTCAGGAGCCAGGAACATATGTATGGGACTGGATCCTGAGGGTACTGGACCATGGGGATGGGTGGGAGGCAGAATACAAAGTTCAGTAAGGGAGTGCTAATGTGACACTGTCTATGATACAGAGTTTTATATCCTGGCAAGGGATCTGGGAAACAATGCAAATTTGCTGCTCCATTGGCTCTCTGAAGCTTGGAGAAAAAGAAGGCTTGCATTTAGTGAAGAAGAAAAGCCAAAACTGTTATGCAAATGATAGAGGAAGAAATACAAGGCTCAGAGAGTAGGCAGACCAGGTGGATATACTGTGTAAGGCCAGAGAATCAACTACATACTGTGGTGGGCCCAGGAACATTCCATTTATCCCTACAAGAATGTGCTGGTGAGAGGAACACCACTATCAGAGAGAATCCCAGGGATGGCTGTCACCTGTAAATAGGGGAGATGGAAAGAGATGCTGTAGCAGATCCGGGCTCCCTGATTAACAGGAGGTAATACAGTCCCAAAATAATACAGGCAGGGGGTGGCACTTAGCCCTCAGAAGCAAGTTGTGCACAAGTATCATAATGGGGAGCAAAGCTGAATCAGCAGCCAGGCTGGCCTGTTCTGTAGAGAGCTATTGAGATGGAGAGTAGAAGATGACTTTGCTTAGGGCAAGATAGATGGGCAGACCAAAGTCTCGTTCAATATGTACAGTCAAAAGAAATCAACAGTAGGAAATAAGAAAACTAAGGCTAACAGGTAGTTATAATCTACTTTTGATGGGTCAGTTCTCAGACTCAGAACCCACTGATGGAAAAGGAGTCAGGGTTCCCATTCATCAAAGCTGATTTAGCTACTGCCTTTATGGGAGGTCCAGCAGACAAATGACAGCAACAGATAACTGTCCCTTGGATATGGCACCATCCCTCGAAGTGACCAGTCAACCACTTAGTGACAAGTTGATCACACTGGATTCCTGTAACCTTGGAATGGGCAGTGATTCATCTCAACTGGAAATGATATGTATTTCTGGTATGGATATGTCTTTCATGCTTTCATGGCCATTATTTGAAGACTGACAGTATTTGACCCATGGACAGAATCTTTGACACACAATACCACACACTGGCCCAGAAACCCAGTTGAGAGCAAAAGAGGTACAGTCATGGACCCATAAAACACCACACTGAAACTGTTGGCCTGATAGAGCAATGATCCATCTAAAATCTGGTTTTTATTAAAACTACATTGTACAAAATAGGACAGGTTTTCTAAACACATGATAATTATAACCATTATTTCACTTTAAAAATTTATAATATTCCATTTGTATATTTTTATTGCAAACAGGAGAAATGAACTCTATTTGTAGCATAAAGTGAATTTATTGGTGGATATGAAGAAACTCACAGGAATGAAAGAAAAACAGAACATTGGGAAAAACAGGAACTAGTAATAGTAAGTTTAGGGAATCTCAGTAGAGAAATCATCAGACATTAGGGCTCTAATGCCTCTACTGGAGAAATCAACTGCCTTTATTTTTTCCATGTTTTAATTCTTTATGCTCAAATTTCAAAGTGGCTGGGAAGAAAGGCCAATTGCTTTCACTTTGGTTATGTTTCTAATACTATGGCTTCTATTAGGCAGGAAGAGCTATGATCTGTCAAATTCCTTGGGGGTTCCCTTTGGTTTTCATTGTGGGAGGGTACCGTGATTTACCAGGGGAACAAGAGACAACAACACACAATGTACGGGGGATGTAATTCCCCAAGGGAAATTGTGCAGCTATTCGTTAAGAGAGAAATGGAGGCTAGAGGGCTAGAAACATATCAATTATCCTCTGAGACACGCTCAACCACTCTTCAAAGTAACCGTTCAATTATTTCTGGTCAATGTATATGCTGTTGGATATATTGACAAGCAAGCAAGTCTGCTTGCAGTTCCAGCATCATTTTCTTTCTCTCTCACCAGCAGCACAGAAGTTGGGCAAGGGCACTATTCTTTGAGTATTACAGGTATTATCACCTCTACTGGCCAACCTCATGTTGCCATCCTGGGCAATGCTGCCTCCTGATGGGAATGTCCCACAATTATCTCTGGTGTTAATGAGTGCTATGGCATTTGAGTTGCCAGAACGGCATTTTGTTATATGAAATTACATGAGTCTATGCTAAAATTTTTTACCTTCTTTCCCTTGGAACTCTTTTTTTTTTTTTTAATCATTTTTTCCCTCTTCTTTCCCTTGGAACTGATAGCAAAGTTTGTACCTGGATACTAAGAGATGCTATTTGTGAATCAGAGAGTGTAAATAACTCTGTTGGTTTCACCTGCAACCCTCTTAGAGGGAATGTACAAGTTACCCATGTTCAGTAAGACTTGGGGAACAGAGACGTATATGGCAAACTCTTCTTCAAACACTGCCCTAACAGCTCCTTTGGCCATATTCCTTTTCTCTTGTCATTCTCATTCTTTGTAGAAACCTCTAATCAGTTCCTTCTACCTATGGCATGAGTTTCTCTATCTTGTCCCAAGTCCAAAGTAAATAAATCAAATTCTCCTTATTTGTATTACACAAGAAGCCTTTCTTGTACAGGAAAGTTTAATAAGCTTCTCTTAAAAATTGTTCATTGCTGATCCTGGTTCAATTCCTGAACATAATACCTGCTCTCTAAAGTTTAGGTAAAGCCAAGTCTGTTTTTACAACATAACCTGAAAAGCAATAGTAAGAAAACAGCATATAGCTGGCAGGAAATTATTCAAGCTGTTCATGCCTCCCTCCCTAAGCCAGTTTCAAGAGAATAGTGAAATAGAGTTCCCTGATAGGAAATATATTTTGCTGAAGGACAATGAAATCATGCTAAACTTAATGAGAATGTTTTTAAAGTGTTCCTATTTCCCCTTTCAGGTGATGCTTGAAACACATTTATTCTATTCTCTTGATACTATGACAGGAAAGAAATTGTGTTATTACTTCTATTACCTAGGGAACATAGCTGGTTGGCTACTTTTCACTTTTAGACTGTTCTCAAATCATTCTCTTAGAGCACAATTCTTTGCCTTATTTTCAATGACAGAGAAATAAGGCCATTGTATAATTTCCATTATCGTTAATAACTCTTCAAATGATTTGATGTCTGATGCTTTGTATTTTTATTTTAGAAAACATACCTACTACAGAGACTAAGTCCCTTTATTGTTCACTGTGAATTTCCCCTGAGGCATTTGTTTTTGTTGAAGGGGGTAATAAGTAAGTAAGTAAATAAATAAATATCCATATCACAGTTAGAAGTGGACTAAAGTCAAATTGGTACTTATGTCTCCAACAAAAGGATATAAGTAAACACATAATGTTTACTGTATAATACAATATCAATAAAAATATGATTAAAAATTAAAAATATAAAATGGATGAGTGACTGCATAGTCAAGTTTATTTAAAAAGATAATTGAGAGAACTAATATTGTATGCAACCAATGTTTCCGAGTATAAGTGTTTTATGAGCATGACAATTAACATTTTGGTTTCCGATATACCTCTTATTTTAATGTTCAGATAATTAAAGCTAATAATCTAGTTTTTCTAGGTACATGCACTCCTGTGTTTATTGCAGCATTATTTACAGCAGTCAAATTATGGAAGCAACCCAAATGTCCATCGATAGATGAATGGATAAAAAGATGGCGTGTATAATGACAGTGGAATATTACTCACCCATAAAAACATGAAATCTTGCCATTTGCAACAATGTGGATGGACCTACAAGGTATAATGCTAAGTGAAGTAAGTCAGAGAAAGACACATACCATATGATTTCACTCAAATGTGGAATTTAAGAAACAAAACAAAGAAGCAAAGGGAAATGAGAGAGAGAGAGAGAAATCAAGAAACAGGCTCTTAATTATAGAGAACAAACTGATGGTTACATGAGAGGAGGTTGGTGGGGAGACGGGTGAAATATGTGATGGGATTAAGGAGTGTACTTGTGACGAACACTGAGTAATGTACAGAATTGTTGAATCGCTGTATTGTACATCTGAAACTAATATTACATGGTATGTTAACTAACTGGAATTAAAATAAAAACTAAAAAAATAAACCAAAAAAAAAAAAAAAAAGAGAGAGAGAAAGAAAAAAACCCTAAACTTCTTTCTTGGTATCAAACCTGTCTGCAAATAAGGCTCTCAAGAGTTTCTCTTATCAATAAGTGGTATCTATTTTCCTTATGCTTGAATCTGGACTATCCTTATGACTTTTCTGATCAATAAAATATGATAGAAATGATGTTGCACCTGTTCCAGACCGAGGTTTCAGGGGGCTTCGCACCATGTAAAGCCAACCACAAAAGAAGTTTAGTGCTTTAGTGCAGAGAACGTCCATGTGGAGAGAGAGAGGGGGTCTTGGGGTTTGAGAGACTGTGAAGGGAAAGAAAGAAGCCCAGACAGCCCCTGGCCCTTCCATCTGCCTCAGCTTAGCCACCAGCATTAGAGGGAACCTCTTTAGAGTCTCCAGGCCCACCTCAGCCATTCCAGTCAAGAGTGTGTGGGACAGAGAGGAACCATCCTCCCTGAACTTTGCCAAAATTTTAGAAGTATGAGCAAACCAACAGTTGCTATTGACTCAAGACACAGAAAGTAGAAGTGGTTTGTTGCACAGAGAGAGTTGATGCATACATCCTTCCAGACTTCACTGGCTCTGACTCCTGCCTACCTCCTTAACCCTTTCTACCATACCCTTCTAGTGCAGGGGTCAGCAAACTACACCCTATGGTGATATTCTGCTTTGATAAATAAAACTTTATTGGGATATATAAGACCTATGGCTGCTTTCATGCTACAACGAGGAACTGAATAGTTGCAACAGAGATGCAGCTTATAAAACCTTAATTATGTATTCTTGGGTCCTTTACAGAAAAAGTCCGCTGATTCATGCTCTAGCCGACCAAATGCCTCCCTGCTAACTTTCACTTTTGCAAAAACTGTGAACACTTTTCCTGCCTGGGGGTTACTCAATACGCAGTACTACTCTCACAGCTTGGAATGCACATTCCCTGGCTCCTTAGATGCCTGGGTCCTTTACATCCTTCCACTCTTAGATCAGATATCAGCTTCCCTGGGAGGCTTTTCTGGACCATCTGAGTCAAAGCCACCCCACGTCATCTATTCCTGCACACAAGTTACTCTACAAAACACCATTCTCTTTATTGGCTTTATAGTGCTTATAAAAAACTAAAATGATCTTCTTTACATATTTATATCTTTATTCATTTTCCCATCTCCTCCAACATAAAGATTTATGGGCAAAGGAGAGTGACATCAGCAAGATGGTTGAAATCAGTGATTCCTGACTTTGGCGCCTCATACGGAGAGAGCAACTTAGTGTATATATCCACAGACATGATGCCTTTGCAAGGATTCCAAACCTGGGGCTGATATTGAAACATTCCTTTGGGCCACCAAAACAGAAAAATTGCATCAGGAGGGAAAAAGGAATGGTTTTATTTTGGCTGTATTAACTTTTCCCAGGATGGTACCAAGGAGTCCCCTTGGGCCTACAGTTTCTCCAGTGGGAAAAGAAGATCCCAACATGGACATTCAGCTTCCCCAACATCCTGGGATGTTTCATGAGAGGCTCACTTAGATATTGCATCATGGAGATCACTGGGGGAATCAGCTAGAGACAAATAGTAGGGTGGGGCTCACAGCAATGGCAGACCACATTCTCGCTAACAGAGATGCCCAAGCAGAGCAGAGATCCCAACCAGTAACCAAAAATCTGCCAACAAAGAAAAGCCCAGAATGAGATGGTTTTATGGGTGAATTCTACCAAATATTTAGAGAATTCATGCCAATCCTTCACAAAATCTTGCAAAAAATTGAAGAGGAAAGAACATTTCCAAACTCATTTTATGAGGTCAGTATTACCCTGATACCAAAGCCCGATAAGAGCATTATAAGAAGAGAAAACTGCAGGCCAACACCCCTAATGAATATAAACACAATACTTCTCAAAAGAATACTAGCAAACCAAATCCAACAGTGCATTAAAAGAAGCATACAGGGGTGCCTGGGTGACTTAGTTGGTTAAGCGTTTGGCTCTTGGTTTTGGCTTAGGTCATGATCTCGGGGTCCTGAGATCCAGCCCTGTCAGGTTCCACCCTTGGTGTGGAGTCTGCTTGAGATTCCCTCTCCCTCTCCTTCTGCCCCTCCTGCTCCTGCTCTGCGTCTCTCTCTCAAATAAGTAAATCTTAAAAAAATCATACAGCGTGGCTTGTGGAATTTTTCAGGGATGCAAGATAGTTCAACATACATAAGTCAATAAATGTGATACATCACACTGATAGAATGAAAGACAAAAACAATATGACCTCAAAAGATGCAGAAAAAGCATTTGAGAAAATTCAGTATCTTTTCATAATAAAAAGTCCCAACAAACTGTGTGTAGAAGGAATGTGCCTCCATATAATAAAGGCCATATATGCCAAGTCCACAGCTAACACATACTCATTGGTGAAAGTTTGCTTTTGAGTTGAGTGTTAAGTACTTACTGGCTAAGTCCTTTTCCAGGTTATAGATTTCAGAAATCCAGAAAGCAGATTTATGTATAGTGAACGGGAAGAAATCATCACCGATGACTAAATAAGAATGGGGGTATTTATTAGAAGAAGGTATATCATTCTCTTGGATTTAGAGGTAGAAAATCTCAAGGAAACCATTGCAAAACCATAATTAAACACATTTTTAAAAAAAGCCTACATCTGGAACACCACATCTCTCGAAGAGTGTCATTCAATAAGAATACCATATTGGCCACATATGAAATTTTAAAATTTTCTAGTGGTCACATTAAAAGAAAACAAAAAGTAACAGGCCGAATGAATTTTTATTTAACCAAATAGACCCACAACGTTACCATTTCAACATGTAACCAATATAAAAATTGAGAGGTTTCTTCTTTGTACCATTTTTGAAATGCAGTATGTATTTTACACTCAAATCACATCTCAGTTCAGACCAGCCACACTGCAAGTGTCCAATCAGAATTGCTCTGAGACAGGGGGGAAAAAAGTGAGCATGAGAAGAATTGAGAATGAATATTAGCAGAGACCATTAGTGCTTGTCATCCATCCTATCTATCCATAAATGTGTCCATTCATCTATCTTGGACTCCCCTGAAGTTTAATTGACCATGTAATTAATTTCTAGCCAATATGATGTGGGGGAAAGTTATGTAAGCCATTTACAAGCTTGGTCCTTAAAACCATCCTGTGAAGTCTTTCAGTCTTTTTCTCTCCTGCCCTGTTGACTTGGAGGCCATGTGGTCTAGATGGCACAGCTACAGTGTGGATGATGGCCACTCACCCAGCCTCTGATTATCATCTGAACAATCAATGAACTTTCATTGTGGTAAGTCATGAAGATTTCAGGGCCTGTCTATTGTACCAACTAGCACTGATTGCCCACTATGTGAAGAGAGAATTACTGCTTAGGCTTTGCGAAGGGAATATCCAGAACACAAATAGTGAAATTAGCTGAGTAACCAACCAACCAAACAAAAACACTTAAGTTTTGTTTTGCAGGAAAAATAGGAACTGTGGGAAAAATAAAGAAAAGGGAAGAAGAAGGCACTTTGATCTAACGGATATTTAGCCTACAAATGTAGAAGAGAAACTGGATTTAATTGAAGAAGTAGGTTGAACTTTAAAAAAACTCAGCTAAGATCTGCTTGAAGGGAGATGGTAATAACAGAAGGAGATAGAAATGGAACCCTGGAGGAAATAGAGACATATCCATCTGGTGCAAGAAAAATACCATAGAAAAGAATGTTTCTGCTACAATTAAATAAGTCATGATTTATGCAAGTCCAAGAAAAAAAATCAAATTCTGAGTATAGGTGAGATTTGGGGAGAGTGGTATATGGCTAGAGATACATTGTCTGTGAACTTTGCTTGGAGAGTTTCCTCTTATAAACTTAAGGTGCCCGTGTCAGGATGCCACAGAGTCAGGGTTTAAGGGGAAATATCCAGTACATTGTCTTACATAGGACTGACACCAAGGAAAAGGAAGGAAATTCAAAGAAAACTTGAGGACTCCAGGTCTTCATTTCTACAGTTTGCAAGAATATAGGAGTGTTTCTCAGGGAGAGGCAAGCAGATGCCCCCTCCCCCTGGTATCTGGGAAGCTGAAGCTAAAATACTCCCAGTAGAAGACAGCTGGAGTGTAAGTTATCAAGAAGTAAGCAGACACAGACATATACTTAAATGAGACTCCCCTGGATGCAAGTGGGACAAGGGAGCTAGTTTTGACCTCTAATCTATCTTAGAGAGAGCCATTTCTTATTTGTGCCTACTCAGTTACCTTTTAATTCAAGAGTTTTCTCTCTGTGGGATGCCCAGGTGACTCAATTGGTTAAGCATCTGCCTTCGGCTCAGGTCATGATCTCAAGGTCCTGGGATCCAGTCCTGCATCAGGATCCTTGATCAGTGGGAAGCCTGTTTCTCCCTTTGCTTGCCACCCCCCACCCCGGCTTGTGCTCTGTCTCTCTCCATCAAATAAATAAATAAGACATTAAAAAAAAGTTTTCTCTCTCTGATCCCATGTTGTTCTAGGGGGTTTGGCAATCTCAATACACATCCTAAGTCTGGCCAGTCATTGAACCCCATGCATTATCAGGAGGGATTAGTCTAGGGGGTGAGCATGGGAAGTAAGCCAGGTTCATCAAATTGCTTCCAGTAAAGACAACGTAAAGACAATGAAAAAGAGAAACAGAGTGAAAGATTGGCTTCTGTACTGCTTGAGACCTTGTAATTAGTTTCACTCAAGTTAGATACACTTTCTGATTTTCTGGCTACTTACTTATTTAAAATTGTTCAAGTTAGAGAATTCGGTCTTGCCTACTTCATTGCATTTTAGTTATACTGCTTAGCAGTCTGCAATGTATAATGTATCTGGCAATCTAGTTTATACAATATAGCTAGGCACAGTAATAAATAAAACCTAGAAGTGAATAGGAATTATTTAATGTCCTAATCTATCACAAGTCATAGTGTCTAGAGACCCTGAGGGATTGAGCTGCCTTCTAACAGGATTCTGGATGCATTGGAGCAGAGGCTTGTGTTAGGAAGTGATCATATGAGTGTGAAATGGAATTTCTTGATAATTCACTAATCTTGCTTATGTCAAAGGAAGAGAGGAACTGTAATTCCGTAGTTACACTTGTGTGTTAATGCAATGGTTAAAAAACAAAACAAAATAAAACATTAATCGGATTTTTCCATCAGAGAAATGACATTCAGGGCCCCTTAATTTCCAACAGGGAAAGTTGGTAAGCATTTGCCATCAGGCCATGTTTATTCGCAACTACAGTCGCTGTGCTGGAGAACAGAACAAAGAATGTAGCAATAAATAAAATAAATAAGCACAACTGATTTTTGACAAAGATGCAAAAGTAATAGCAATGAAAGAAAAGATGGCCTTTTAAACAGTTAGTACTGGAGTCATGAGATGTCCATAGGCAAAAAACTTAATGTTGATCTAAACCTCACGCCTTCTGCAAAAATCAATTCAAAATGGAAGATGGATTGAAATGTAAAACTTAACGATATAACACTTTTAGAAAAAAAATAGGAGAAAGTCTTTGGATCTAGGACTGGTCAAAAGCCTTGGAATCTTAGACTTGACACCAAAAGCATGATTCATAAGTAAAAAAATTGAAAATTGTACCTCACCCAAATTAAAAACTTTTGCCCTGTGGAAAGCCTATTAAAATGATGAAAAAATAAGCTAAAAATTAGAAGAAAATATTTGCAAACCACATTTGATGAAAAGCTAATATCTAGAATATATAAAACACTCTCAAAACTCAGCAGTTAAAACAAACAAGTAATCCAATTAAAAAATGGGCAAGTCTCATGAACAGATGTCTCACTAAAGAGAACGTACAGATGGGAAATAAGCACATAAGAAGATGTTCAACACCCTTAGCCTTTAGGAGAATGAAATTAAAACCACAATGAGATATTACTATTTATCAGAATGACTAAAGTAAAAAACACCACATGGGTGTGAGGATGTGAAGAAACTGTGTCACTCATGGATTGCTCTAAAATGTATGTATAAAATGGTATAACCACTCTGGAAAACAGTTTGGCAGTTTCTTTAAAAACTAACCACACAAATTCCACATGACCCAGCAATCTTACTCTTGAGAATCTATTCCAGATAAATGACAAGTCTGCTCACACAAAAACCTGTAAACAATTGTTCAAAGCAGCTCTATAAACAATAGCCAAAATGAAGATTCATCGTAGATACCCTTCCACAAGCAAGTGGTTTAAACACACTGGGGTCCATCCCTACCATGGAATACTGCTCAGCAATGTAAGGGGAGAGATTATTGATACATGCAATAATTTGGATGCATTTCAAGGCAGTTATGCTACCTGTGAAAAACCAATCCCAAAGGATCTCATGGTGTGCAGAGGCATTTATGTAACATTCTTGAATTTTAGAAGTAGAGAACATATTAGTGGTTGCCAGGGATTTGGGAAGTGGGGAGAAGGGAGGGAGGTGTGTTATAAAAAAGCAAAATGAAGGATCCTTGTGGTGACAAAACTGTTCTATATCTTGACTCTGTTGGTAGAAACATGAACCTGCAGATGGGATAAATTGTACAGAGCTAACTCCACACAGAGACATACACACACACAAGTAGATGCAATGGTGAATTCTCATGAGGTCAATATCTTGAGTACACAGGACCTCTTACGACTGTATGAGAATCTACAATTAATTCAAACTGAAAAAAGTTTAATAAATAAATTCATCAGCTGGTATATTTTTCTCTTAGCAACCCAGACAAATTGACACAGTGACTGCTCCTTAACCTTTTCTTTCCCTATTCTTTCTTTTTTCTTTTGTTTTTTCTTGGTATGTATATGTGTGTATGTATATACGTATAAATGTATGCATTTACTTATTTTCATTGAAGTATACTTGACACACAATGTTACATTAGTTTCAGGTGTATTTCTACTATTTCTTCAACATAGTTATCTTCTAAAGTGTGATGAGAGCACAAATCAATTCAGATTTGAACTCAGGTAACAGGAAGCTTGTAGGTCATTTTCTCCAGCTCAGCCTCCCTGCTATTTGCATTTGAGCCCGGACAATAAAAAAGTGTTCTTTCATCTCTTTCACAGCATTCTGTGTTTGGCTCTATGGACAACTTTGTGAAGATGTTTACCTCTGGTCTGGAGAAGAGTTCAAGTATTCTTGTGTCCTCTTACCATAAAATCATTTTAATGCCATAAAGACTTCACACCAACTTTAAAATTAGTCATCACTGAGATAAGCATATTCAAGTTTTGGCATCCTTCTGCCACTGTCTCTGAATTTGCATTGAGAGACTAATAAAAAGGCAGCATATACAAGTTTTTTTTAATTGGTCATAAATGGTATATATGAATTTGAGAGATATTCTCTGTGGGGATTAGTTTATGTATTCTTTGGAAATACTATCATTTAGCTCAGTCACACCATCATTGTAAAGTTCTCTGTGCTTGATTCTTCTGAGACTGCCAATGTGTTTGGTGACGAACAGGCAAAATAGACAGAAGCTATGTTTTGCAAGAGCATGTCTCTTGATACAGAGAGGATCAAATATTGTTCTTTGATCTCTTTTATTACCATTGATCATTAATTCCCAAACACTTTGCCATAGGAGGTGTTTCTTTCCCCTGGAGCTGGTAAAGCCTTCTGCTTTATGGCATCCTCGTTTACCCAACCATCAGAGCATTTCTACCATTTCATGTACCTACCTTGAAACCCAGGTTCCTATTTCTAAGGATGAAATCAGCAAGACAGTAGGCAGTATTAGTTAATTAGAGCTCCAAAGCTAGTATCTATCTGGTTGAGTTTACTTAAGTTCCATGTTTTCATTAACAAATACCACTGTAGCCCTCTTTCTTAGAAAATGGGATGGAAATGAAGATATTGTCAGTGTCATAAGAGAGAAGCGATGGTTTTTATTGCTTGACATCCTGGATCAGATTAGCAAAAGAGGAAAGAAGAGAGCATGGAACAGCAGTAATGTACCAATGTGGTTCCTCTTTCACCAGGAAATACCAAACAGGAAAAGTAGTATCCAGAATTTAAGACATGACAGATGAGAAAATGCGTTCATATTTCTTTTTCCTAAATTATTATATGTCCTAAATTTGCCAGTCCAGTTTGAAAATCATGTTTTTCCCCTGAAATCAGTGATTCCTAACTCTAGTGGTGTATTTGGGAATGCTTGGGGCCCACCCCTGAAGACCCAGATTTAATGGGTTATGAGAAGAGACCCAGACAGAAACATATTCTAAAAGCTCTCCAGGTGATACTGATTTGCAAACAAGGGTGAGAGCCCTTCCTGGACCCTCTCCTTAGTGGGGCCAAAAGACCAGGAGCTGACCAGGGAGATAGTTAGGTGTCAAATTTCAGGCAAGGTGATATGGGACACCCATATTTTCCTTGGAGTCCTACGTTTGTATCAAATCCTGTATCCCCCAAAGGTCCCGCTCTAATGGAATGACTCTCTCCCACACCCCTTAATGTAACTTCTACTGTACTTCATGCTTTCAAGGTCCCCTTGACTCTTTTTCACACTGTCTCATTATATGACCAAGCACTGGTGTATACTGCTAAAACAAACAGCTCATTTGTGAGCAAAAAAGACTAAGATCTGCCCCAGCTTTTGGCAAAATGCCAGTGGCATAGACGCTATTTAGGAAATTCTTCTGTAGATGAATTTATAATCTCCTTTATTTGGTTCCCTGGATATGATAATGAGGATAGTACTCTGGCCTTTGATAAATAAACTAGATAGATTTATTGGCACTTCGTGAACTTTCTTTTTCTCTCAATTCTCAGAGTTTATGTGGCATCCCCCTGACCCTGCCCAAGGTTTTCAGAGAAACAGAATCCCAGAGATAGCTCTTTATGTTCATTGGCTGTTGATAATGAAATGCATCTTTTACCCAACTTGCTAATTGCCTCATTTTTAGACTGTTATTCAGATCAGACTATTAATAAACTGATCAACAAAGAAACTTTCAAAACAGAATTTATAAAGCAAGGTGTGTGTACAGCTTTTCTGGATCAAACGTCCTTGTCATTTGAATAAAAGAACATCTTTTCTGTCCACTTGAACAAATTGAATTGAATTGAATGCACCCCCTTTTGATCTTGGCATTTTCAAAGTCATGAATAAAGCAGTTTGCAGGGGCAGAATGAGATTTCTGAGACTTGACCTGTAAAAAGTCAGAAGGCAGCATGCCAGAACTAACATCACATATAAAATCTACTTATTACTGTTTGAATTTCCTATTATCATGACTTTAGCAACTGGGGTGAAAGGAGATAAACCTGAACTGAGAATTAATGAATACTTTCTTAATGATAGTTTAGAATAATCAAAACTTAAAATTTCTCAAAAGAGCCTATTTGATTCACTGGATACCCATATATTTGAAACAGAAACATAAGGAATATATTTATATGAAAATATAACCGGTATGTAAGAACCAATGCAATCATTTGTGTTAATATTTGAACTTATACAATTAAGTTACAGTTAAATTATAAGTATATGGAATTTAGCCAAATTATTATATTTTATTCTCAGCACAACCGCAGGGAGACTTCAGGGCAGATGTTATTTTATGGAGGTACATTATGCTTAAGAGATTTGTTTAAGTTATAAATATAGTGCAAGGATATTACTGGAAGTAATAGGCATATGGGGCCAAAAAATTTCTCTTGCTTCCAGTCTTGAAATAATTTCTAATTTACATTTTGAAAGACAGCTCATTCTCTCCTAATGGTTCCATATATTATTTGTACTGCAAAAAAAAAGCGCATCTTTTCTAGTAAAATTGAAAAGAAGTAGGCATTATTTTCTTACCCATAAAAAAATATACTAAAGCTCATCAAATTTAAATAAAGCTAGTGCCTAAAGCATTGTTAAAGGAAAGATGAAATGAATGAGGGAGCGTCCGAATGAGGTCAGTGACCCACAGCCACAGAAGGAGCTTGTGGAAATAGCACAGGCTTCTCTCATTTACTCTAATTTCAGTTCATAGATGTAGGGCTTCCTGTAACCAGGGTGGCCTGGGCAACCCTCCTGTCTCTTGCTGTACTTCGGCAAGTAGATCACTGTTGCCTCTGAGAGTTCCGCACACGGTTAAGAATGCTTAACTGGCAGCGAGCTTGCATAATTTGTGATTAGAGAGTGATAAACCAAGCTTTTGTTTTGGGGATGATTTTATAATTCAATGAAAAGTCCACATTATCTCATTAGTGTCTCATCCAAACCAGGATTGTTTTCCCTCATTCTCTCTTTCTCTCTGCATTCTTTTATTGGTAGTTAATAAGTAGGAGTGGTTGAGTTTGATCCGGAGAGCCTTTTGGCCAGTCCAAGTTCAAGATAGGAGGTCTTTTGAGTACACTTCACACCCAAATGCAGGGAGTTAACACACCTTTCAAAAGTGCCGTATACGATTAGCTCTCACTTGGGAAATAATTTTTTTGTTGGCTAAACCTTAGTTTTTTAGAAGGTTTTAGTTTCAGAAGATTTCTACTTACATAATTGCATGTCAGACACTGAGCACAAGGGTACAAATCTGTATTAAAGATTTCTGATTCTGTGAGAGCTGGTGACATGTATCAGGAAAACTTACTACTTTGCTTTGCGGCCTCATTCTGCCATACTGATGCATAAAGTTCCCCTATTCATATGGCTGGGAAGGCAGAATTAAGTTGTTTCTTGGAATAAAACAATGGTAGAAAAGAAAAGTCGATTACTGAGTTCTTGCTATAAAACTGGCAATTCAATGTGTTTAATAAATTTGCACAAATAAAATATCACTCAGATATTTTAGGATAAAAACATTTTTATATTGTATACATGCCAAGACACACCCAAGGTTTTGCTTATTTATCAGAAAGGTTACTTTGAATTATGGGGTATTGTTACAAAAAGCAAGTTTAGTGTATACCAGAACCACAGACTATCTTAAAAGTGGATATCTTAAGTAGTAAATAATAATTATCTGTTATTATCTTGAGGATTATGTAGAAGTGACTGCTTAAAGTCCTTGAAATATTTTAATCTCTTTAATAAATTAAACATAGATATTTTGAAATATTTTATACTAAATATACTTAGTAAATCATTTTCTGAAATGAATAGGTGTATAAAAGTCAATGCCATTTTTGTCTTTTCCTGCCTAAATTATTAAGATATCTAAATTACTGAGTTTTGACTTTCTGGTTTTATTGTGTTAGTATTTTTAAATGTAGGGCCATCATAAAAGGAAAAATAAAAAAGCTCTCTTTAAAGCAGATAAACATTCTTAATGACTCAGTAATAAACTGTGTATGGCATAAAATAAATAAAATAAATTTAAAAATGCTAAAATGAGATGTCATCATATAATGAATCAGAAATTCAATATTCAGAGAATTCAGTGAAGTTTTAGTCTGCCCAAGGAAGAGAGTGGAATAGAAACAACTGATGATTTGGTGCTTCCAGTTCCAGAATTATAACCTTGGACAGAAGAGCCAGAGAATCAACCTAAATTACAGTGATAGGGCCAGAGAGAGAAAAGCTTTCAGATTTTTGTAGACAGCATTTTACATATGTGGTTTTGTCGAGAAATGAGATTTTCTAGCTAAGTAAATATTCCAGATAACTAAGCCTAAAATAAAATATTTAAACCCTGTCAACTAAAAAAAACTACTTTAAAAATATTTTATGCACTTCCTTACCTTTTTCAATGGTGAAAAGTCTAACCTGATTATCTTTGATTTACAAACTCGGTGCCATTAATCTGATGCTTTCTGAGGATTTCCAATGCTGTCTCCAATGAGCGACGCCACCTGGTCCTACTATATTTCAAAATTACATTAATTCTCCCCATAGTGTGTTTTCCCCTTTAATTAACGTCAGATTTCTTTGCAACAATAATGAATTAAAGAAATATTTCTTAAAATGCTAAAATCACAATGATCATACAAGCGTAAAATGAACACTTATCAAAGATTTTGTAATTAATTAATGAGGACACCAGGAAGGCATTCCAAGTCACTCAAAGGAAAATTCTAAAAATGCGCACATCCATAGACTTTCAGGTGTGCTGCAGTGAGTTGACACAGAGTTGTAAAATCAATCAATAACTACAGGGCAATAATCAGTTGTTTTCTAGCTCATAAGAGTCTTTGCATTACTGTTAGCTTTCTATGATTTCTAAAGTTGTAAAATAGCTCAAGGATAATTAAAGGCTGAGATAATCCAAAGGGGTGGACTGAATAGGATATCTAGTTAATATCACTTTTGCCTATTTCAAAGTCTCTCACAATTTTTCCTGATATAATTGAAATAAATGAAATTATTTTATTAATGAAATAATAAAATATTTATTACTTGCTATTCCAGGCACTGCTTTGAGAACTTTACATATATTAATTCATGTTGTTTTTCAAAAATGATGCTATTATTAATAATAATGTTCATGCTAATAATAGGAGGAAACGTTATTACTATGCCCATTTCACAGATGCCCTAACTCTCATAGGTAGTCAGTGATGGGACTTAATCCCAGGTCATTTGGTTCCATTGTTCATCTTTGTACTATACTATATTTGGTATTATCCTGAAGCTTTTAGCAGACACATTTAAGTGTAGCCAATTCTAAAAATTTCTTAAGGAAATCATTTCTTGCTATTTGCAACAAGCAAAATGAAATTATTTTCTTATTGCCATGGGGAATCCACATATAGGACTCTTAAGCCAATAGTCATAGTTACACACAATTCACTCTGCTGGATTTGGAATGATGCTTCACTGGGCAGCTCCAAGCATTTTTCCTGAATGAGCAGGTATGACTTTGTATTTGCTATTGTTTTGATTTTAACCACATCACTGTGCTCCTTGTAGGAAGGAATCCAACTTTTGGATAAATGGTAACTATAAGAAGTATAAATTTTACATTGTATTAACTAATGTGGACTACAATAACATCTTTTATAGGGTTTAAATTGAATGGTGCATCTTAAAATCTTAGATATATTTTTAATGGAGAATAACAAAAATTAGGATGAAGTAAGGTACCACCCTTCACATAAATTTAATATATTCAAATCATCCTTATAAAATTAATAATATAAAATAAAATTATCTTTATATTAATGGTTCTCAAAATGTAGTCAGTGAAGCCCTAGGGGATCTTTGAAATGCCTTTAGGAGACCCGTAAAGCAAAAGCTATAGTTTTCATAGTAATAGTAAGGTATTATTTGCCTTTTTTACTGTGTTGACATTTGTAGATGAAAAATCAATGGTGAGTGAAACTGGCAACTTAGCACAAAGCAATGTAGTATTAGTAAGGTAGAAAAAAGAAGTAATTTTGCTTGAGAATGCCCTTAATGAAGTAATGAAAAAAACAAATTTTATTAATATCAACTCTTCATTACACATCTTTTTAATGTTCTGTGTGACAAAATAGGAAATAGGCATAAAATATTTCTGCTGCATAGCAAAAGTATGATGTCTACCTCAAGGCAAAGCCCTTGTGCCACAGAGTTGTCAGCCCAATTAGATATTTTTTTTCACAAAACACCATTTACCTGAATGAATGACTAGAAGAAAAAACTACACAAAATTCAGTTTTGAATATTGGGTAGATAGTGTCTCTGAAGTGAAAAAAATGAGCCATTTCTTTAAGGAAACCAATGGACTACACAGAGCTAGTGGTTAAAGTTAGATTTTCATATACAAATAGAATTTTGAAAACTTGTGTCTGCTATCATGAACTTTTTTGATGAGTCTGGTTGGCGATACTATTGAATGTGCTTCTAAAAATAGTATTGTATAATAAAATGTGTTAAAATGGGAGGTTCTGCTTAGCTTATATATATCTCATGAGAAACAATAATGTGGGATAATTTTAAGTCTTTCAATATCAAAATTACAAAAAGTGTCATTTTATTGTACACTTGCAAATACTAGTAAGATAAGGAAAACCTGGGCATTTTGAATGAGTAAAAGAAGCAGGTTAGTCCTACTTTTAGTTAACATTTGTGTTAGGGATGCAAGATGGCAAAATGTACGGAATTAAGCTCTACAAAGAGAATTAGTGCTCAGAGAAAACTGCATGGGGGTAAGATCCCGGTGGGCTCTTTATCCTTCCTTTGAATCTTAGGGTTTGGATATGTTTATTAAAAATAAATTATGGGGGCGCCTGGTGGCTCAGACATTAAGCATCTGCCTTCGGCTCAGGGCATGATCCCTGCATTCTGGGATCGAGCCCCACATCAGGCTTCTCGCTGGGAGCCTGCTTCTTCCTCTCCCACCCCCCCTGCTTGTGTTCCCTCTCTCGCTGCCTGTCTCTCTCTGTGTCAAATAAATAAATAAAATCTTTAAAAATAAATTAACGAAGGCTGTGAGATTTGGGGGGAAGATAGATTTGTGGGTTTCTGTTCTTTATAAAATAATGTCAAAAGTTGCAGTCCCTTTAATCTTTAACACCTCAGACCAATCGCCAATCAATAAATATGTTTTGTTATGAATATACATGCAATTAAGTGCTTATCATTGGTCATTATTAAAGTATTTAAATCTTCCCTTTCAAAATAATTGGTGATGCAGATCTAATTTTTAAAAGACTAGCAAGAATTAGACATGACTTTTTTTTAAAAAAAATATGGGTTAAAGCTATCTAAGGAAATGCCTTAGAAAGAGTAACATAGTAAAATTACACACTTCCAGCCACGGTTCCACAATGTGAAACAGAAGCATTAACGCTGACTGGGTCTAGTTGTAGATTTTCTTTAGGTGAAACTTACATGTCCAGCTGAAAGAAATCTCTTTTATTTTATTTTAGAGTACATTACTCTGCATTGCTGTAAATAAGGTGTTATAAAACAGTAGCTAGCACTCTATTTATGGCCTATAGACATGCTTATTTGCCATCCTATATTTTTTGATTGAATTTGTTAGTAACATTTCGAATTCATAAGACTTTAGCTTGCTGACTTCTTTTGGAGAATTAAAAAAAAATCTAGGACTGGAACACTGACACTTCCGTTCAGAAACTTTCAGGTGGAGATGACACGTGGGAGCTGCCCCTCTGGGTGGGCAGGCATTCCCTAGGTTCCCTGGGTCAGCTCAGCACCATCTCTTTCCCCCTGTAGAAAGTATATTGGGGTGCAAAGGCGTGTGAGTGGCATTACTGCAGGGTTCATATTAAACCACCTCTCAGGAAAAAAGAAAGTAATCCACAAATGTTGAGGGCTCTTATTATTTAGAACACATTTCTTGTTGATGCATCTCACACGGATAGGCAAGCTGTTGTGACACTACCATTGAGAAAAAATTTTAGTGCTGTCAGGTTTTGATCAGCCATTAGTTTTGAGGGTTTGGAGAATCCTGAAAATTAATGTCCAGGGTGTCTCGGTGGCTCAGTCGGTGAAGCATCTGCCTTCAGCTCAGGTCATGATCTCAGGGTCCTGGGTTGGAGTCCTATATCAGGCTCCCTGCTGAGCCGGGAGTCTGCTTCTCCCTCTGCTCCTTCCCCACAATGTGCTCTTTCTTTCTCTCTCTCTCATTTGCAAAAATAAATAAATAAATTCTTTAACAAATAAAATAAAAATTAATGTCTGGATCACAAAAAAAAGTATTCCATATGGTCTTTGCAAAAATAATTTTTTGTACCGTTATTTATAATTTTTTTATTATTATGTTCAATTAGCCACTGTATAGTACCGCATTAGTTTTTGATGTAGTAGTCCATGTTTCATTAGTTACACAAAAATAATTTTGAAGGGCACCTGAATGGCTCAGTCAGTTGAGCTGCCGACTCTTGGTTTTGGTTCTGTCCTGATCTCCGGGTTATGGGATTAAGCCCCCATGTTTGGCTCTGTGCTCAGTGGGGAGTCTGCTTCTCTTCTTCTCCCCCCCACCCCCCGCTCACGCTCTCTGTCTCTCTTTCTGAAATAAATAAATCTTAAAAAAATTTTTTTAAAGGGATTGGTCTTTCAAAACATGCACAAGTTTGACTTTGAGAGGAACCTCAAATTTGGAAGTGAGCTTCTGGAGAGATCAGGGAGATGGCTAAGTTTAGGGAAGATTTGGGAGAATAAACTGGAATTAAGGATGGTCCTTTAGTGGTCTGATTTTTTTGACAGTGAAAGAGCATGTGAATTCAGATTTGTGTCTAACACTCAGTGATGTCCATAGTTAGGGCTCTTTCACTTGAAAGTTAAAAAAAATTCACTTATGGAATAAAAATGCAATATTTAAGTGGAAAGTTCTGTCCTTCCATGTGATATGATCAGGACTTACAATGTCACCTGGATCCATTGCTGGACTCTGCCCCCCATAGGCTGGTTGCATTCTCTGAGTCCACATGGTGGGTCCACGCTTTGTGCTCACTATATCACAGTATCAAGTTGAAACTTGGACTTCTAATCTGTTGAACCCCTGTAGCTAAGAAGATTGTATTGACTATCTTTTCTTGGCTCTCTGCATCTTCTCATGTCCTGGCTCTCAGCTGTACGAGGCTGATCTGTTTGGATTACATCAACAGGCTCCCATCACTCGCAGTTTGGTTTGACCTCAGCCAATGGGGAGTCTTGGCAGGAAATCACTGGAATGAAGAACGGGTCAAGGTAATTACTTCTGTTTCCCCTCTGGTGTCATTTTGGGCTTCACCAAAAGCCCACAGGTCCTTGCTCTACATAGTTCTCTCTGCTTTCAGTTTCCTATATCCTCTTCTTCTCCAAATACTTTGAGTCTATGGGTGCTAGCAGCTCCAATGAACTTGGATTTCCACATTGTCTCTAATGGTTCCTCTATAACCTATGTACCCTTTGTAACTAGTCTATTTGTAAGTAAATGCTCCTCAATTTATCCTGCTAGATTGTGCCATCTGTTTCTGTTGGGTTTCTAACTGTTACAGATATAGAAACCACTAATTGCCTCTGATCATGCTTATGTCCTGCCTGAGGCTAAGGGAGCCCTACTTAGACAACATGAATAGAGAGCTACAAACTGGAAGCAGTTATGGGAAGAGGTAGGAATGGATGCTGGAGAGACAGACAAAGTTGATTAACTACAAAGAGGTTTGATCTTGAGGCAGGGAAACTTGGTGAGTGTTTCTAAGGCAAATGTTTGGTGGATGTTTGTCTCTAAGGCTTTCCAGATGAGCTACCTTGTTAGATCATGTCTATATAACTTTTAGGATATGAACACAGGATTCTGTCTCTGAATATGTGACTGGTAAAGGCTGGAAAGAGCTAGGCAAGTACATTGAGACTCTGGTTTGTTTATGTAACGTAGTTCTACTTTGTGACAATGGACACACATTACATGGTTGTTAATTTCACTTCACGCAATTCTGTCACATCTGTACAAACAATTGAGAGGCCAGAAGATAATTCTATTACAATTCAAGAATTCAGAAATTCTGTAGAAAGGGATGTGTATGAGCTTGGAGAAATTACACAAAGAAAATCCCAAATACAGCTGATCTGCATTTTATCTTCTCTGAACGTGGTAGATGAGGACCAAGACGGTCTTCCATTCACCTGGGCATCTTGCAGAAGCATTTTTCTTTCTATTTAGCTTTTGTTCATGTTTTAGTCATTTTCTCAGTTATGCTCGATGAATAGAGAAGCACTGAATGAAAATCACTTGAATACTGGTGAATTAACTCTGTTCCTATATCTTACTAGTAATTGTTTTATAAGTGAGTATGGATAAAATGGGTAAAATGACTCAAGATGTTGAGATATTTTTTAAAGATATTTGATTATTATTTTATTAAGTATATTTCACTTAATTTTTAATTTTTTATTGTGTTATCAAGTACTTTTGGTTATGGTGTTGTGACCTACAAACTGAATGTAGGCTCCCAGTAAGCCTAAGATTTGTTGTAGTTGACGTTGCCAAAGGAGGGAGTAGGTAAAAATTATGTTCTAGCCAAGCTTATCGGAAGTCTAACTTCAGTCAAAATTTCAGATGCTATTTTAAGGAAGAACACTGTACTTCATTGTCTTGCTTACTCTGGACACCACTTAGATGCAATTATTCACCCCAATGCCATGGGTAGTCTTGAGAGCTATTTAAATGGGTTGCCAGTAATTCTATTTCAGCAAAAATGCAAGAGGAAGTAGATATTACAAGAAACTCATCAATATTTCTCAGTTCCTAGTGTTCTGTATCAATAGTTCATATTATCTTTGAGGGAAGTTATTCTGTATTGCTAATCTAACAGCTGAAACCAAACCAATGTATCAGGAAGCATGATGTGGTAGTTATTTTGTGGAATGTCACAAATGAGCAGTAACTGTTCCTGCTGACAATTATTAGACCTCTTTCCAAATGATTTTCTCCTCCTTGCTCCTTTTTAATAAATTAGAAACAGCTAACAGTCATGTTTATAAAATTTCCACTAATTTGATCTGATCTTTAAAAATTGACACATTAAACTTGTAATAGCTTCAATGATGAAATTTCACCTCCTGCCACCCGCCTCCAATCACCATAATTGCACAGACCACTGGCTTTCTACTAGCTCAGAGTTCTTTGATTTCCTTTTCATGTTATGATCTGCTTATTTGTGAATATTAAATAATTCCACAGATATGCATTTGGATCTAGTAACATATGTTCCTTTTTTGTTATCATGAGATCAGGTGGATATGAATAGGAATGGCACCAGACATAGAAAATACATCTGCCTGTTTTCTAGTCTCAGATCAGTGCAGGTGCGTGTATGTGTGTACACACACACACACACACACACACACACATTGGGATTGGGACCACGAAAAAAGATAAGTGGCAAAAAGGACAGACCTCACCAGCCCAGAGATGAAGACACAGTAAACAAGTATATCACTTTCAAAACTATCTTCAAGGAAAGGGCTCGCTTGACTTAAGAAGAGCCCCAAATCTGTGAGGACACCATGGGTCTATGCCAACCCTCATATCTCTACATCCAGAAGTAAAAGACCATGGGGACAACAGGGGAAGTTGTGTATCTTTGCATGTGTATGCGAGGAGGGAAGGCAGAGAGGGGAGGAAGAAAGGAAAAAAAATCTTGGAAAGCTGTGGAATATGCCATAATGTAATTGGTTATTCTAGGTCTTCTTTCTTGATCAGTGAAGAAGACACAGTTGTGTATGTGTTAATACACACACTTTGTGCACTTATAAGGTTGAGACGTGGCTGCTTCCTTGTAAGAAGACACACCTGAGAAAGTATTACATGATGCCAAATAGAACGTGAAACAAATTAAGACAAATATTTAATATGTTTTCAAACTGGATTAGCCTTTTTTCAGTGACATTTGATATGGTATATTTAATGTTTTAAAACACAAGTCAACTTGTTTAAACTATAATGAAAGTGTTGTCTCTTATAATAAGAGCTGTGAAGAAAGGGAGCTTCTAGGGCTGGTTAATTCAGCAGTTTAATGAGTTCACATGAAATCTGGTTAGTTGGCTGTTTCTTCTTTGTCATCTTTAGCATATTGACGCAATCCTCACCCCTAGGAAAAAAGCAGTCCAATTTCAAGCTCACATAGTAACATTTGGAGAACAGAAAGGGTCTATTATCTCTGTTAATCCATTGTTTGCTGTGCATTTTTAATCAGTGGGGGAAATTTGGGTGATGCTCTCAGACTTCCTTTCATGTTCATTAAGTAGAATTGAGTTATATACCATATAGTTTGTTGAACCGTGTTGGAATTTGTAAAATGTTTTCTTCTGCATACTTTGAAATAATCTTATATATTTCTTGTTCTGTTAATATAATAAATTGCATTGATTCATTTTCAAAAGTTAAGCCAACTTTGCATTTCTGAGACAAACTCCACTAAGCCATAATTTACAATCCTTTTAAAATATAGTTTTGGATTTAATTTACTAAACTTTTGCTAAGAATTTTTGCATTAATGTACAGGAAGGATTTCCATCTGTAGTTTTTAATAATTTTTAGTTTGTTATATTAGTCACCATACAGTACATCCCCAGTTTTTGATGCAATGTTCCATGATTCGTTATTTGCGTATAACACCCAGTGCACCATGCAATATGTGCCCTCCTTAACACCCATCACCGGCCTATCCCAATCCCCCACCCCTCTCCCCTCTGAAGCCCTCCATCTGTAGTTTTGTCTTTTTTGGTCTTGTTTTGTTTAGGTATCATAATGCTGGCCTCACTGAATAAGTTGAGAAGCATTTCCTCCTTAATTTTCTGGAAGATGTTGTGTAGAATTGGTATTATTTCTTTTTTAAATGCTTGATATAATTCAGTAAACACATGTAGGCTAAAAATTTCTTTGTGGGAAGGATTTTAACTATAATTATGATTATCTTCCATAGATATAAGGCTAGTCAGATAATCAAATTCTTCTTAGGTGACATCTGTTATTGTTTCTTTCAAGCAATTTGTCCATTTCATTCAAGTTGTTGAATTTAGTATGTGTAGAAGCTATAACAATATCTTCTCTCATTTGTGATATTGTTAATTTGTGTGTTATTCCTTTTTCCTGTGTAATCTGGCTAGAAATTCATCATTTTTATTGATATCCTCAACAAAACACTTCAGTTTCAGAAAACTTCTCTGTTTTCTGTTTTATTGGTATCCTTTGTCATCTTTATTATTTCAGTTATTCCACTTGTTATGGGCTTAATTTTTTCTTCTTTTTTTAGTGTTTTTTAAGTGAAAATTGAGTTCATTATTTGAGACTATTCCTTCTTACATGAGCACTTGTGGCTATAAACTTCTAAGTACTGCTGAAACTGCATCCCATAAATTTTGATAGTGTTTTTACTTTCAATTCAAAATAATTCAATTAATTCAATTGAAAATAATTTCTAATTTCTCTTTTGATTTCTTCATTGACCCTTGAGTTCATAAGGAATATGTTATTTAATTTCCACATATTTTAGAATTATCTACAAATTTTTATGAAATTAATTTGTACTTTAAATCTTTTTAGTCATACTTTGTATGATTTATATCTTATTTTTGAGATTTGCTTTATGGTTCAGAATATGGCCTATTTTGGCAAACATAACATATGGTCTTGAAAAAAATTTATTCTAAGTGTGGGATAGTCCATAAGTGTCAATTAGATCAAGTTATTGCTATTGTTATTCAATTCTACCATATCCTTGTTATTTTCTGTCTATCTGTTCTATTACTTAGTGGTAGAGGAATATTGAGATCCCTGAGTAAAATTTTGGATTTGCATGTTTCTCTTTGCATTTCTCAGGTTCTTTTTTCATGTATTTTCATAACAGTTTTATTGAGATATTATTCATATACACAAAATTCACCTTTTTAAATGTACAACCCAGTATCTTTTAATTACTTAGAGAATTATGTAACCATCACTACTTTCTAAATCTAAAGCATTTTTATCATCTTCTAAAGAAAACCTATACCAATTAAAGAAATAATGCCAATTCTACACAACATCTTCCAGAAAATTAAGGAAGAAATGCTTCCCAGATTCCAAATCCTGCCATACCCCCAGGTCTTGGCAATAATTAATATACACTACTGTGTGTCTCCATGGATTTGTCTATTGTGGACATTTCATGTGAATATAATCAAACAGTATATGATCATTTCAAAGGTAGAAGGGTAAATCCAGTCCTTGTTATTCCATCTTGGCTAGGAGTGAAAGTATAAAAGTCAAATTTGTGATTACATATATTTAAGGAAATGGGAATCTTCCATATAGAAAATCTATGTTATGGCCTATCTAACTACCTATAACATACCCACACTATATTTTTGGTTTCAAAGATTACAACCTTGAAACTATTTTAAAACCTATAAATTTGAACATGAAACTTTATATTTACCATAAGCAACACAAAGAAATTTTATCTTCAATGGTAATCAAAATATTGAATCGAAAAGTAAAAAAAATTGATGTTGTAAACTTATCCTCAACAAATTTAGACAGTACGTTGAAAGTTCTCGATTTTACTGTTTGTATTCAAATGTACTTAAAACAACACATTAAGCTTGCTTTTAGTTTTTGCTTTTCAACCAGATGTTTTGGCATTGTGTAGCCAGAGTTTTGTTTTTTTTTTTTTTTAAAGATTTTATTTCTTTATTCGACAGAGATAGAGACAGCCAGCGAGAGAGGGAACACAAGCAGGGGGAGTGGGAGAGGAAGAAGCAGGCTCATAGTGAAGGAGCCCGATGTGGGGCTCGATCCCGTAACGCCGGGATCACGCCCTGAGCCGAAGGCAGACGCTTTAACCGCTATGCCACCCAGGCGCCCCAGAGTTTTTTTTTTTTTTTAAAGATTTTTAATTTATTCGACAGAGAGACAGCCAGCAAGAGAGGGAACACAAGCAGGGGGAGTGGGAGAGGAAGAAGCAGGCTCATAGAGGAGGAGCCTGACGTGGGGCTCGATCCCATAACTCCAGGATCACGCCCTGAGCGGAAGGCAGATGCTTAACCGCTGTGCCACCCAGGCGCCCCCAGAGTTTGGACTAATAAAAATTATGAAGGAAGACTTACTGTTCTATACTGGAGAACATAAAGACTCCTTTGCTTTAGAATAATCTGTCAAAAATTGTAATAAAGAAAATCCAGAAAAACATTTGCCAAAATTACAACAGAAAAAGTACAGGCACTGTGTGGAAGAGATCAGATAAATAAGTACATTTCTGAAAAGCTATTTAACTTCATTATTGAAAAACGCCAACTAAAACTGAAAATTAGTCATTTTTTCTTTGTTCATATTTAACCTATTATTTATAACTTTTACTTCATTTTCATTCTCCTTTACATAAATTTCACAACATAAACTTTATTTACTTATTTTAAATAATAAGAACCAATACTTTCCCCCTATAAAAATTAAATACAGAATTTTAAACTGAATAGAGAATTTATCATTTGGAAGCTCAGATACTAAGTCTAATTTAAAATCTATCAAAGAAAAAAGAAAATAAGAAATAGAAAGCAGAATAAGCATCATCTTAAAATCTTTACTAAAGATACAGTAGTTGTGTTTATAGGTAATTATACAAAATATTAATACCAAATCTTTTTTAATAAATTTATTTTCTAATCTAAGGTTTTTTTTGATAATATACTATAAATTATATCCTGATCTAAAGTATCTTCCAAGTGTTTTACTTTATTCTCTAAGAAAAATATTTTTAAAATGTTTATAATGGTATTTTTTCATGGTCAATTCTCTCCCCACAGCAGCCTTTTACTTATGTTTTGGCAGTTCTAGTGTTTCGCAGTTCTATAAAATTCAGAGTAAATTTGCAATTACTAAAAAAAAAGCCTGGGACTTTAACTGGTGTTACACATTACAGGTACGCTGGGAGAATAGTAAAAATTTGAAAATAGTGAGAATACCATGTGTTCATGAGGATATAGGTGTGACCGGAACTTTCATGAATTGCAGGCGAGAATACAAAGTGGTACAAACAATTTGCCAGTTTCTCATAATGTTAAATGTATACTCATCATATGTTGCAGCAATCACGCTCCTTGCTAATTATGACCAAAGACTTCTGTGCAAATGTCTATGGCAGCTAATCACCCCAAACTAGAAACTATCCAAACGTCCAAGTGGTGAGTGGAGACATAATTTGTTGTGCATCTAATAGTGCTCAGCAAGAAAAAGAAACATACTACTGAAACATATTGAAAATAGCTGGGCACAAAGGATTACATGCAGAAAGTTTGCATTTTACGACATTTTATAAAAGACAGAACTATAGAAAACATAAATAAAAAGGCTGGTGTGGGGAGAGAGACTTGGCTGCAAAGGAGCAGAAGGGAACTTTACAGGTTGACAAAAATAACCTCTACATTGATTGCTGTGGTTATTACATGACCATATATTTGTCAAAACTTTCCAAATTGTATACTTCAAAAGGAAGATTTTTATCGTATAAAAGTTATACTTCCAAACACCTGACAAAATAAAATAAAAGAAAGACTAGTTTTTACAAGGACCAATTAGTTAGTGTTACCTATGCAATTTATTCTAGACTTTATTATTCTAATGGTGACATAAGCTATCAGTTTTGGGGCTTCCTTGTCAGGACGGGAGTTAAGACGAGGCTGCTATTAAAAACATGATGAGGGGCACTGGGGTCACGATTTCAGGGTCCTAGGGTTAAGCCCCACATCTAGCCCCACAAGGAGCCCTGCGTTGGGCTCCACACTCAATAGGGTTTGCTTCTTTGTCTCCCTCTGCCTTTCCCCCCATTCAGGCTCTTTCACCCTCAAATAAATAGATAAATAAAATCCTAAAAAAAATGATGAGAAGACTCTAATATCTCCTTTCTTATTTTCTGCCAGAAGTAGATGCATATTCTCATATTAAAATATTTCCACTTTTTATTTATTTTATTTATTTTTTAAAGATTTTATTTATTTATTTGACAGAGATAGAGACAGCCAGCAAGAGAGGGAACACAAGCAGGGGGAGTGGGAGAGGAAGAAGCAGGCTCATAGCGGAGGAGCCTAATGTGGGGCTCGATCCCATAACGCTGGAATCACGCCCTGAGCCGAAGGCAGACGCTTAACCACTGTGCCACCCAGGCGCCCCAAAATATTTCCACTTTTTAAATGTTAGGTATGATATAAAATTTAAACAGTATCTTATTTCTATGTAAATCATTTTAATAAATCATTTAATAAAAACCCTTCTATTTCCTATCAATTCAAGTTAACTTGTTTTAAAAGAGTATTCTTTACAAGCTATGAGATGGATTTTCAAAGTTCTTAAGGTATTCCCTGTAGATTTCATGGCTTAAATTTAATTCGAAAGCTGTCATATAATTTATTCTCAATGAAAATCTTGTATATTTAGTTAGTAAACCTTTTGAACACATTCACAAGTATATAAGGAACGTGACCTTTGCAAAACAAACTATTGTCCTCAAGAGCTTTTGATCAAACGGTATACTGTAGCCATAACAGCTGCCATTTAAACATCTTATGGAAAAAGGTCAGGTAGTTATTGTAATTCATGTGACTGATGGAAAAAAAAAAAGGAAATGCATTTCTCTTGCCTACTTGTTAACTTTTCCTTTTATAGAAGATTGCACAAAAATGATTTTAGCTTTGCTTGTGTTTAGGGTACAATTTACTATTTTCTTTCTTTCTTTCTTTCTTTCTTTCTTTCTTTCTTTCTTTCTTTCTTCTTTTTCTTTTTCTTTTTTTTTTTTTTAAGTTGTAGTCTGTAATCATTCACCAAGTAGTTCTCTGTGGATGCAGAATCCAGATGGCCTGGCAGATGGAGCCTGGAAGATTGGTTGAAATGCCCCAGACACATCCATCACCTAAACACTCCATAGGAAATTTGAATAAAACTAAAGATCTGAAATTCTATGGACTGTAGAGGGTAGTCAGCTGTAAAGTTCATGTGCAAACACACGGTTGATTATACTTCTTAGAGGAAACTTCTCACATTGTGCTATTTCTGCATTATTTAATCAGTTGACATTAAAGAAAATATACCATATCCTGACAGCAAGAAAACTTAACTCAGATTTCTCACTTTTCCATACTTTTGTACCTCATTTGTAGAAGCTGAACTTGGAGAGGAGAGAAATTCTTCCCGCATATCAATTCAAGGAGTCTGAGGTCCTCTTTTCTTGGAAAAAATGGGGACATAGTTTTCATGTAGCAAAGACTAATTAATCAATCACATCAGTCTATAAAAATGTTTTTCTATAGAGGACAGTTTTCCCCAAAGATTAGTAAAAACATTGACATAATCCAATCATTTACTAAATAACAATTATGTACTCACATCCAAAGATAAACCATTGATGTGTGTTTTCACATGATAGATGCTCTACAGAGCCCAGAAATAGACCAGCACTTGTGTCATCAATTAATCTGCAACAAAGGAGGCAGGAATATATGATGGAAAAGACAGTCTCTTCAATAAATGGTGCTGGGAAAACTGGACAGCTACATAAAAAAGAACGAAGCTTGACCACTTTCTCAAATACATATACAAAAATAGACTCAAAATGGATTGAAGACTTAACATGTAACACTCTGAGAAGAAAACATAGGCAGTAAGCTCTTTGAAATCAGTCTTAATATTTTTTGGATCTGTCTACTCAGGCAAGGGCAACAAAAGCAAAGATAAACAAATGGGACTATATCAAAGTAAAATCTTTTACACAACAAAAAATCAACGAAACAAAATGGCAGCCTACCTGATGGGAGAAGATAGAGGCAAATGCTATATCTGCTAAGGGCTTAACATTCAAAACGTGTAAAGAACTCATACAACTCAATATTGAAAACAAAACAAAACAAAACAAAGCAAAAATGGGCAGAAGACCTGAATAGACATTTCTCCAAAGAAGACATACAGATAACCAACAGACACATGAGAAGATGCTTAACATCACTCATCGTCAGGGAAATGCAAATCACAGCCACAAAGTAATACCAACTCACACCTGTTAGAATAGCTATCATCAAAAAGACAAGAAATTAAAAGTGCACTGGGTGTTTATTTATTTATTTTTAAAAAGATTTTATTTATTTATTTATTTGACAGAGAGAAAGAGACAGCCAGCGAGAGAGGGAACACAGCAGGGGGAGTGGGAGAGGAAGAAGCAGGCTCATAGCGGAGGAGCCTGATGTGGGACTCGATCCCAGAATGCCGGGATCACGCCCTGAGCCGAAGGCAGACGCTTAACGACTGAGCCACCCAGGTGCCCCATGCACTGGGTGTTTATGTAAGTGATGAATCACTAGAGTGAATGGTTTTAAAAAATGTATGTAGTATAAAATTCATGTGCAAACACAGTTATTATACTCCTTAAAGAAAAGTTGTATATATATTATGCGTGTGTAAATGAGTATAAATATTTATATATATTATATATCTACATATCTATCTATATCTATACTATATATAAATGAAGTGGAGATTAATTGAGGATATTTACAAGCAAACACCTGATGATTTATCTTTTTAATTTACTTATTTATTTATTAAAGATTTTATTTATTTATTTGACAGAGAGAGAGACAGCCAGCGAGAGAGGGAACACAAGCAGGGGGTGGGAGAGGAAGAAGCAGGCTCATAGAGGAGGAGCCTGATGTGGGGCTCGATCCCATAACGCCGGGATCACGCCCTGAGCCGAAGGCAGATACCTAACGACTGAGCCACCCAGGCGCCCCTGATGATTTATCTTTAATGAGAAGCTGAAGGTCATGAACAATTTGGCCTGCACATCATTTTGAGGCTCATTTTTGGAGATTCCTAGTTCTGATTCACATACCTGATATTCCAGCTCAATGCTCTGAAATAATGGAGTTGCTGGCGGTACAGAAGATGCTTGTGGGAAGTTCACTGCATTGTAGAGGAGGTATGAGAAGAGAAAACTTGGTTTTAAGCAGCTTTACTAGGAAGAAACAACATCTGACCTGGAACATCATTTCAAATGTCATTTTTCAGTTTCATAAAATAGGTAAGTGGGATGGGAGGCAGGAAGAGGGTGTGAACCTGACCATCTCCAGAGACTGGGATATGGGAGCCTTTTGGAAATCATTTTTTTTTCCCCATCCAATTCTTACTGTGTTTATTTTTAGGAGTGCTTTTCTATTTATGTGGAGACATACTGTGATTCAATTCATTTTACTGACACAATGTTTCCTTTTAAATGCTTTTTAAATTAAAAAGTAGCAATATAGGATATATTAAATAAATGTGAGCACAGGCAGTAATAAGTAAGGCAGAAACGCATAAGTGGCATGATTAAAGTTTTGAGATCACTGCTCTGGCAAAATAGGGCTTTTTTTAATCATCTCTGGACTCATACTTGTCATCTCCATGTGCCAGCTTCTCTTACCTCCTGAGCATGACACCAATTAATGATTCTGCACCCAATTATAATAGAAGGGCTCCCCCATATACCACCAAGCAGTTATTAGACACAATCTGGGTTTCCTACAGTTTGATTTAAACCTGACACTATCTCCTGGGAGACAGCATCAGATCCCATAAGTAAATGACTTGGACCCACAAGACTGCCACCCTTTCTTCCCACACCAGTCTCAAGTACAGGGTGTCACCTGAACTGACAGACTGGCTACAAATCAGAGGTTCCCAAGACTCCTTCCTTGGGTTCGATTAATTTGCTAGATTGGCTCACAGAACTGAGGATATTTTACTTACCAGATTGCCAGTTTATTATAAAAGGATATAACTCAGAAATAGTCAGGTGGCAGCGATGCATAGAGCAAGGTATGGGGAAAAGGCGAGGAGCTTCCCTGCTCTCTATGAGGGCATTACTCTCTGACTCTGTCTGTGTCTCCACATATTTACCAACCTGGAAGCTTTCTGAACCCCATCCTTTTGGGCTTTATGGAGATTTCTTTACATAGGCATGGCTGATTAAATCATTGGCCATTGGCAATTGACAAAGGGGTGGAGGAGGCTGGAATTGAAAGTTCCTACCCTCTAATGACAAAGTTGGGTCACCAGGCAACCGGTCCCTATCCTTAGGTGCTTTCTAAAAGTCACCTCCTTAATATAACAAAAGATACCTTTATCATTCTCATCATTTAGGGAATTCCAATGGTTTTAGGAGCTCTGTGCCAGAAATGGGAAGAAGAACAAATATATATTTCTTTTTTTAAAATAATATTTATTTTGTTATATTAGTCACCATACAGTACATCCCCAGTTCTCGATGCAATGTTCCATGATTCATTACTTGCATATAACACCCAGTGCACCATGCAATATGTGCCCTCCTTAATACCCATCACCGGCCTATCCCAATCCCCCACCCCCCCTCCCCTCTGAAGCCCTCAGTTTGTTTCTCAGAATGAAGGGGGGGGTAAACAGAAGGGAGAATGAACCATGAGAGACTGTGGACTCTGGGAACCAAATATATATTTCTAATTATAGATCACAATATTACATACCTCTCATCATTTTTCTTTAAAAGAAAACTAAGCGATAGGAGTTTAAAAAATACAAGCCCACATATTTTTACTATCTTGGTAAAACTATGTTAATTTTCAAGCCCCACTTTGTATAGCTCCATGTATCTGATTCTGACTTGTGTGGTATTCAGAGACCTCCAGCTTGTCAGACCTATGACATCGTAACTTATGGGTCAATATTATCACCTAGTTCATCTCTGTCTGCTCAGTGCTTTCTGTGGTCCTGAATACGTGGATATCTCACCCTTTAATATTCCTCATTTGAATTGGAAATATATGAAACAAACGGCCTCTCTTTTGCATCTGTGTTAATTTTTCTTTCTTTCTCTGTGGCTTGTCCTTCTAAGCCTATCTCTTTAAAAAGAAAACCATCACCACACACTTTTGGTCTTTGATGTCTGGGCTCTGATTGAAGGTTGAGCTATTATTAGCCTGAGTGGTAAAAGAAAACTTGAATTTTATGCCACATGTTTTTTCCCCTGGGAATTTAAATAATGCCTGATTGTGCGAAGGCTTCATTGTTGAGCACTGCTAGAAAATCGCTGACCTGTCAGCTCATGATTGTAAAAAAAGAATTCACAGATATGTGAAAAAAAAAAAAAGGCTGAGAAATAACACAGTGATTCCATGGAGGAAGACAGAAGACCAGGGGTGCCCAGTAAGGCTGGCGGTAACCCAACAAAGATGCAAGTCTTTTTGAGTTATTGATCATGTATTTTATTCTGTATTTGGGCTTGAATTATTTTGCGATAAAATAAAATAAATCAGAGTTTGTGGCAGGTCAATGTGAAAATAGTTTTCAGTCTTGGACAGTAATCGTATAACACATGTTTGGGGCCGTCACGAACATCCCTGTGCTTTGGTTTCCTCACTTAGCCAGGAGAGAAATAGCAGAATTTCAGGGCTCTTACAATATGTGTAAAACATCTAACATAGAAGGATGGCACAATAAATGACAAATTAAGTGGCTATGAACTTTAATTATTTACAGATAAGCATATGAATTGTGTCTCTGTGTCATCAAAATGTCACAGTGACATTTTACTATTGTCTGGATGACTAACTATATGAATAACTTCAGTTTTCTGTGTCAGAGTATTATTGTGGTCGAGACTCAGCTGTGGTATGAAAATATATGGTTAAGACTTAACTAATTAGTACACCTATTTATTGGGTGGGTGGAAATTAATGTGATGCCTGATCTCCCTAAATTTGTTTCTTTAACTTTAATTTGAGACAATGATGATTATCTCCTGGCTTGTTTAGACTGATACTTCTCAAAAGACCATCTCAGAAGCAACAGCAGTAGCACCTGGGAACCTATTAGAAGCATACATTTTCAAGTCCTGTCTCAGATCAAGTCAATCAGAAACTCTTGTTCAAATGCTCAGTGATCTCTGTACAGACAAGGAATCAAAACTTTTCAGGTACTTTTGATGCACATGAAAATATGTGAACCACTCGTTGTAACTGGCGTGATTAGGAAGGGTTGCACAGTAGCACTCCATTATATGGTACATTTCCACCTTACAGAGACAATGGATATAAATGACATCGAGAGCATATGTATTATTAAATTGTAGTGAAATGATTAGTAAATGATGGTTTGGAGTATTTACTACCTTTGTTTTTATTATCTTGTTTAATTTTAAGTATATATGATTTAAATTGTAATAATAGCTATTTTAACAACTTGTTTGCAAAATTCCTGAAAATTTGACAATCGGTTCTCCCATGCTTATGGGAACCAACTTGAACATACCACTTGGGTAGTGATATCTTCCTCTCGTTATCTTCTTAGTTTTTTCCCATGACTGATAGAACACCAAGCACACACATCTACTGGAGAGGAGGTCATGGCACTCTGAAAGTCTACTGAAAGTCTGCAGTTCCAAGCGGGTTGCAGAAGACACTTAAAAAAGACAACCTCAGCAGAAAGATGTGGCATACTTGTAAACAGAGCCAAGCCACCAGAATTCAATTTTTAATAATTTTTCTCTCCAAAATAATAGAATTTTGCCATAGCCTACAAAGAAACCATCTCCAAGCCAGCTCCATCAGTATTTTGGAATATTTCTAACTCCTTGGCAATAATGAAAGGTCAGCCCAGTTTTAAAAGGGAGATGTCCATATTCCATGCAGAGCCCTTGCTGGTGTATGCAGAAAGACACAGGGCATGCCCATATAAATTCTGCATGATCAAAGATCTGTGGCTAAAATAGATATCAGATGCAAAGTTGAAAAGCTGTCCCAGGTTCCTCTGGAAAATATCCACAGTACATGAAGAGTCCGGAGAATCAGGGGAACAGAAAGGCCACTAGCTAACAGGCAGGCAGGAGCTCTGTGTCTTCATATCAACCCCCAGCTTCTGTTCTGTTCCTTTCAATGTGAGTTTGGGAACAGAAAGGCCACTAGCTAACAGGCAGGCAGGAGCTCTGTGTCTCCATCTCAACCCCCAGCTTCTGTTCTGTTCCTTTCAATGTGAGTTTGTCAGTTGCTAGAAATAGTAAACTGAAAACCCAGTGAAGGGGTGCCACCACAGAGGTATTTGGGCAGGCTCTGTTGAACCACTCAACTGGAGTTCCTGATCATTTATTTCTCTTTGTGAAATTCTGAAACATATGCAAGAAAATAAAAGTAAAATAACCCTTCATTATTAGCTAGTGGTTTTGTTTTAAATATCTGAAAGAAGCTGGGGTGGACCACATGGAAGTCTTCCTTCTCCTGCTTCTAAGCCGGCTCCAGCAGCCTCAAACCAAGCACCATCCTTCCCTTGCCATGAGAATAATTAGAATCTCTACTTTGCAGGGTTGTCATGAAGATTAAATGAGAAGACACAAGTAAAGCATTTAGCCTGGATGCCTAATGTCTGCCACATAGTGATTGGTCAGTAGTGTTAGGTATTTATAGAGGAAGAGTGTTTGCTTCAATATCCATTCCACAGCTGGCCCAGGAATCCAGACCTTCACAGGCTAACCCAACAACCCCAAGTGTGGTCACATGGGAGAGGAGCCGCCCTTCAAAAGAGGCATGAAGAAAAAATTCTTTTTTTTTTTTTTAAAGATTTAATTTATTTTTTTGAGGGAGTGAGAAAGAAAGCGAGCATGAATGGGGGGAGGGGCCCCGGGAGAGGGAGAAGCAGATTCCCTGCTGAGCAGAGAGCCCATATCAGGGACCCCAAGATCATGACCTGAGCCAAGGCAGTTGCTTAACTGACTGAGCAATGCAGGAGCCCCCCCCCCCAAAAAAATCTTGAATTAGGAGCAATTCTGGGCCTCTTTACCACTCATTAAGAGTGGAGGAAAAGAGCTAGAAGAAAAAATAGAGAAAGTGAGCTGAGCATGTTACATTACGAGCCTCATGGATCAAGAAAATGAAGCTAATATTTTATTTCTTTAAAAGTTTCAGTCATAGAAAGTCCAGAAAACCCAGTGTCTGTCTTCAGTTACAGCCATTAAGGTTCTTACTTCTCCTCTTGGCTACAGCATAAGAGGGCCTAGAGGAAGGGCAGCTGACGTGACAGGAAGTCAGGGGCATAAAAAGGCCTTTAGCTTCCCTGAAAGACCATCACTTTGACTGGTGATGCTCTCTTGAAGAGCTTAAAAGGAGAGGCAGTCATTAATATCAGAAGTAAAGCCAGCGACTGGTCATCCTTATGGTGGAACACTAGAATGGGCAGCGGGGATGCCCACTCTTGGGGGGAAGTTGTTAATAAAACTTGAAGTGCCACCGTTAAGCTGCTGACTGTCACTCCTCACAACCACCTTATAATCAGTTTCCACTTTTAAAGATGAAAAAATTGGGTATCAGAATCATTAAGTGACCAGATTACGAGGCTACTCACTTAGATAGTTAGGATGGGGGTGAGGGGAACCAAGTGTGAACTCCTGTGGATTACCTATTTTATTAATTACTTCCTGTAGGCAAACAAGTGGATTGTGTACATCACTTGATTTTAAACAATTTAATGATCATAGGTAGCATTTTATCCATCACAGAACTGGCTATTAGCCTTGAACCTAAAACTGAGTACTTCGCAAAGATATCTTGATTCACCACCATAATATACATTTGATATATATCCGACTCTCCATGGTACTCTCTGCGGCTGACTGGCTTCTTGCTCTTTCTTGCTTCCTTCTGTCTTTACACTAAACCCACGTTTAGTGAGACCTGAGCCGAAGCTTCTGTCCACAGGTGGAATTCCTACTTGTTTGAAGGAGACTCTATTCTGCTTCCAAAGCCTTTCAACTGAGTGAAGCTGGCCCACCTGGATTATCTGGGATAACCTTCCTTACTTAAAATAAACTGATTATTTTTTGTACTTGCTCTGAAACTATAATGGTCAAACTCTATAGTCTCATGAAAAGGATCTTCTTGACACGGCCAGCACTGCCCTCTTGAGCTTCTATGAAAGCTGCACACCAGCCATAGTTGAACCCCACTCATGTGTGTCTTGTTTGCTCTTCCTTTTCTTTATACAAGCAGCGTACTTGCATTGTCTGTCTCCGGGATTTACTTCTAGATTTAAATGTCACTTCTCTCAGGATATCTTGATGAGTCCCTCCAGCACTTGGAGAGCATCCTGTCCTAACCCATAGGATAGCGTAGACCATATTCTATTTAAAGAATCCTTATTTGTCCCACTATCAAGAGTAGACTTCTAGGGCTGGGAACCAGGTCTTATCTGTCGGTGTATTTCTAGGGTCTGACCCAGTGCCTCACGTAGAGTCAACGTTCGTTAGAGATTGATTCATGGAAGAAGTAAATGAACCACAAGAATTAATATCCAGAATCAGAAGCATGAAAGCTATACTAAATGATTACATTTACCAGTTTCTAGGTAACCTTCCCAAAATAGAAACAAATCTTGAGCATATTCATGGCAGGAGACACAATTTTGATCAATTATTAATGAAAGTTCTAAAAACCATTTTCTTGTCTATCTGGAGTTCTCAGTCTCGTGCTTCCTTTGAAGGCAATGAATAGTAGATACATACATATTAGCACTATTGCAAGTAGGATGATGTTTGCAAATCATCCAAAACTCACTCATGCTGCTATTCCCTGGCAAAATGAATGGACAATTTTACATCTCAGAACTATTTATAATACAGACAGACATATTCTTTTTTTTTTTTTTAAGATTTTATTTATTTATTTGACAGAGAGAGAGAGACAGCCAGCGAGAGAGGGAACACAAGCAGGGGGAGCAGGAGAGGAAGAAGCAGGCTCCCAGTGGAGGAGACCGATGCGGGGCTCTATTCCAGAATGCCGGGATCACGTCCTGAGCCCAAGGCAGACGCTCAACAACTGAGCCACCCAGACGCCGCCAGACAGAATATATATTCTAATGTTACTATGAGGTAATACTAAAATTAAAGAGAAAAATTAGGGGCGCCTGGGTGGCACAGCAGTTAAGCGTCTGCCTTCGGCTCAGGGCGTGATCCCGGCGTTATGGGATCGAGGCACAGCAGTTAAGCGTCTGCCTTCGGCTCAGGGCGTGATCCCGGCGTTATGGGATCGAGGTTCCCTCTCTCGCTGGCTGTCTCTATCTCTGTCAAATAAATAAATAAAATCTTTAAAAAAAAATAAAATAAAATAAAGAGAAAAATTAGGTATCTATTTTAAACATTTGGGAGGGGATTTAAAGAACCCCCAAACAAATTGAGCAAAATCTTACTTTGACACTATGTAATAAAATTTTATTGAATGTCTACCATGTACCACACACTGTTAGGGGTTTGGGGGCTAAAAAGACAAAGATTGTGCTTTTTTATGGATCACACTGTTACCTTCCTTATTTTCCTCTCGAATTTTCAAAAAATGAGTTAAAATGCTTTCATATTTTTCTTTTCTAAAAATGGTAATGTAAGAAGTGTTGTACTTAGAGGGGTGTCTGGGTGGCTGGGTAGGTGAAGCCAACTCTTGGTTTTGGCTCAGGTCATGATCTCCCATTTGTGAGATGGAGTCCTGTGTCCAGCTCCGCACCAAGCAAGCATGGAGCCTGATTAGGATTCTCTCTTGCCTCTCTGCCCCTCCCCGCTAACCCCCCCACCTGGCTCAGGCTCACACTCTCTCTCTTTTTCTCAAAAAAAAAAAAAAAAGTGTTGTACTTAGGGATTCATTTTTTTTTTAAATCCAAGAAACAGACTTGTTTTTCCTTTAAAATAGTCTATGAGATGGAGTGCCACCTCACTTTATTTTGTCAAATGCTGCCCTTTTTGAACAAAAATACAAAACGCCTCCTTATCCTAGGTATCAAAAGAACTATAAAACAGATATAATTGTTTGCCAACCCATTCTTTTATTTACTGGTTAAAAAAAAGAAAGAAATCCACCTTTAATTTAAAGCTGTTCCTTCACATTCAATATCTCAGGCTGCACATCCCTCAGAGAAGGTGAGGTAAGTTAGTAAGAGAACAAAGAGAGCTCATGGAATTTATGAAATCTGGTCCTACCCACTAGCTTGTTTTAGAATCTCTGGAATTGTATGATACTCTTGGTAACTTCTCTCTGCCCAGGCTATACCAGGGGACATTGGTTGATTGACTGATTGATTATCTTCCTTTGTTCCTGAAAGACAAATGTAAAAGAATCAGGAGTTAATAAAATGAGGTTTGAGTCTTGGGTCAAATATCTGCCTCTGTTGTCTACTGTGACCTGGGCATTTAAATTATTTTGTCTTCCATTTTTGTTTTATAAATTGAATTTATCTATGATACAAAGTTACAGAGTTTAATTATTGAATAAATAAATGTAAAATACAGTGTGCATAGTAAATATTCATTATATTGTAAATACTTTATTTACCAGTATTCAAATAAGAATCCAGTGAGCAGCTATTAAAAGGAGAAGGGAGAAAGTAAAACAAAAAACAAAAACAAACCAAAAAAACCTTTTTGAGTAGCTAATAGGTGCTCAACAATGCGCTTTATGATTTGCACGTATTTTATTTAAACTGCATAAAAAACTATAATAAATACGTTATTATTCTAAATTCACAAAAGAGGAAACTGAAATACAGATTAGGTGACTTTCTGAAGGTCTTAGACAAGTGAAGTCAAGATTCAAATTCAAATCTCTTTCGCTTTAAATCCTATATTACTTTTTCTGTAAGTTTCCACATTCCACTGGAAAAAAAAACTAAAGTTTTCCTGTCTGCCTTCATCAATTTCTTCTTTCTTCAGCCGTGTCTAATTAACTTTTTCTCTTCTTTTCTGACTTTTTCATAATTTCCACAATTAAAAAAAAATGCTAGGAGTTATTCTTCTTTCATTTGTAACGATCCGTTTCTGTGTTCTCTTGCTTTGTGTTTGGCATAACTGTATCTTTCTGACAGTTTACACATCGTTGCAGAGATTTTTTTGAATTCCTCATTGAGTTTCTCAGTTCAGTTATCTTCTCTGTTGGGTCTCTAATCAATCTCTTGGTGTTGGACCTGTGCACATTTTTGTGACATTTGTCTTTGACCACGGTTTATATGAAAATTATCCTCTGAAAATGACACATCTTTTGAGCTGTGGGATCTTCCGATGGGGACAGTTTTCATAGTTACCTCTGTCTGGGTGTGTGAAGTCATTAGATACAAAGTTTTACATTTATTTCCTTGGTTTTCTGTCCCATATGAGCATTGTGAATGTTGTCCCCATGCATGCACCCTAAAAGTGCTGTGTCACACACTATTCCCGTACATGACCTGTGTGACAACGATTTGCACCAGTTAGTAAAAATTTTCCAGTTACCATTTGCAGACAAGTTAACTTTTTTTTTCAGGTTCCATTTCAGTGAAAGAAGCTTCATCCTGGATCCTGGATACCAAACCCCACTTCATTGCAGGCATCAAAACCCTTTTTCTTAGATTTCTATCTGGCTCTAGGGCCTTGCTGCCAGCCGTGGAATTTCAATTCTTATTTACCTTGAAGTCTGTGAGTTTTCTTTCTCTTTTTGACACTTAGATATTTGCTTTTTTGCTTTGAACTCAGCTATGCCCTTTAATTTTTTACATTTTACTGAGCATTTCCTTATGTATAGAGTGGATGGGGTAGCCCCCACATTTCTCAGTCCATTATCTTACAGAGTTTCTCCTCCATTTGTGAGGGTCATTTATATGCAGGATGAGCATACAATTTATCATCCAATTTTTTTTTTTTAGTGAAGCTTGGCACTATTAATAATTATTCCAGGACAATAATTGGGCAGGGTAAACGGTCACCCCATTTCTATGGAAATGATGTTATCAGAAACTCTAACAGAATAGGTTTCAGAGGAAGTCTTAATTGGTCTATTCACTGAAGTTGCAGGAGATCTTGGGAACTGAGAAACTTGAACGACAGGGTTCCTTTGAGAGCATTTAAGGATAGAGGGCTGCCTGGTAGTGTGCCAGGGTCCATATGCAGTCTGTACTCCCTGATAACTGTATGCTATATATAGAAGCTTCTGTTCATTAAACTCCTTAATACTAATCCATGCTAGGGTAATGGGGAAACATCGTCTATGGGGTAAGATGAGAACTATTTGCTTCAATGTAGTCACTATTCCCCAGTTTACCATTTAGCAAATAAAGTGTGAACTGCATTTAAAAAAAAAAAAAGACTGGATCCTTTATCACAGCTACAGGCTTCTTGGAAACTTCCAGCTCACATTTAAGTTGTAGGGAAATAAAAACAGCATGATTTTAGAATTTTTATGCTGGTGCTCTGAATTGATTGTTCTAACAAATAATTGCCCCTTTCTTTAAAAGAAATACATATTATAAAAATATTTCAAAAACCCCATCTGCTGTTAGAATAGTATCTATCTATCTATCTATCTATCTATCTATCTATCTATCTATCATCTATCTATCTATCTATCATCTATCTATCTATCTGCCTATCTTTGTATTATACATACTCAACCTCATTTCACAAAAGAATTTGAAGTGAAATTATACTGGCCAGGTGTCCGGCAGAACTATAGTGGGGGAACCATTAGATGATACTATTACTACATGGAATTTTAGAGCTGGTGAGACCTTAGAGATTCTATCATTTTCTGTGACCTTAATTAGGCCACCTGACTATAGTCTCATTATCTGAGACTATAGAGAAAATTCTTGTCTTCTTGTAATCAGCAGAACATTTTTATGTATTCCTATTACTGCAGCTGTGCTTATAGGTCATTTTCCGCAGCTCGGGCTACTAATAACTATCAGTAATTACGGTGCTATTGTCTGTAGAAGATGCAACGGTTCCCAACACTTGTAATGTGATTTTAAGCTCCTGTACAGAATGAAACACATTTTGGTTCTGGAGGAGGGCTCATTCTGAGACTGTCGATCAAAAATGGGGCTGTACACTAGCTTCTTTCCCTGCTACAGAGCCACACCTTTACTAGGTCTGTACTCTCCTCTCCGTGGGATGCATACATTCCTCTCTTCATCCTTGTACCGCCCACAGTTCTATTGGTATGGCATGGGCCTATTTACCTGTGGCCCCGTAATTCTACATTGTGGAATACATCCCTGAGAAATAATCCCAAATGTGAAAAATATCTTTGAACAAAAATGTTCCACCCCGAATAATTTAAAATAGACAAATTTTTGGAAATCAACAAATTATGGGGGGATTTTACATAAAATAGGCTAGCACATGTCATGAAATGTAGAAAACAAAACCAAGAAAAAAACAGATAACTGTAGCACTAGAAAGACTTCACATGTATTTCATTTTTCCAGGATGCTTTTTGGCATTTTGTATGACATACGGGAATTGTTCCTTGATTTAAAAAATTATGAAGAAAATGAGAAACTATAAAACAATACAAAATGAAAACTTACTTATGGCCTAGTTTTGTTTTAAAACATTTTATATACAATATGAATTTCGCTATTCAAAAAATGAAATTTGTTTGCATTGAAAACAGGGTGAAATACATCAAACTATTAAAGATTATGTTTTCTTATTCCTTCTTATATTTCTATATTTTCCAATTTTGTACTAAGCTTTGCTTATTTTTATGACTTATAAAATGCACAAAATGTCTTTTAAAAATACTCAGCTCAAGGTTTTCCTTCCTCATGAAGTCTTCCCTTAAAAGTATATACTGCTATTTCCACTCTGGTTCAGTATAACTATAAGCGTTGACCTTGACATCATTAGTCCTACTGTATTTCGATGATTTATAAGCATAAGTGTATGTAGCAAGACTCAATCTGTCATTCATTCTTAAATCTTTAGCATCTATCGTGTTGTCTGGTGTGCAGACATGTCAGTATAAAATAAGGGAATGAATGAATGAATGAATGAGGAATGTTGAATAAAATCTAAACAAAAAGTCTGGTTGCCCAGCCCTTGTATTCTCCAATGATTGACCTCATGTAAAGTCCTACACAAATATGTTTTCTTTGTCTTATAGCTGTTCCGCATTTACTCACAGACTTAGGGATAAGGGATAACAATGAAAAATAAAGAATTTATAGCTCAAAAGGCATAGCTACGCTGGCTCCTGAAATTAGTGCTTAGCCAAAGGTTGATATATTTAAAATATGTTGAAATATTTTTAAAATGAATAAATATTGCAAATATTTTTTTTATTTCTACATGAACACCACTAAATTATCTTGAAAGATATAACTTTTAATGGCTTAGATAAAAGTGATCAGTAGCAGAAAAGTAGTTTTTCAGATACTTTTCTGTAAAAAGAAATTAAAAATTAAGTAAGTTTTTATACTTTGTCAATTATTCTTCTAAAATAGCTCAAATTTATCTTTAGGAGACTAAATTTGACTTCGCAATTTGAGGAAGATGATCTTTTTATAGGTATAAAGAACTCATTTTAAAGGTCTACCACAGTCATCATTTTTAATTAAAAATTATTTATTATTTCTGTGAATATAATTTATATGATGACTCCTCTTCATTGACTTCTTTCTTTTTAGTTTTAAAAATCTATTTATTTATTTGAGAGAGAGTAAGGGAAGGGTTGAGGGAGACAGAAAGGGAGAGACAATGTCCAGCAGACTCCTTGCTGAGTGTGGAGCCCTGCGTGGGCCTTGATCTCATGACCCTGAGATCATGACCTGAGCCGAGATAAAGAGTCCGTCACTTACCTGACTAAACCACCCAGGCACCCCTTATTGACTTGTTTTTGTTTTTACTGCCATTTTCACATTTGAAAACATGTTCCCTGCTTAAACTTAGTGACAGGTAATCCTTAATCTAATCCATTGATCTACTTGTCCTATTTCCTCTTGCCTTTTTAAGAACCACAGGGGAATGGAGTCAAAGTCCCTGAATTAAGTAAATCCTAAAGCCTAATGACCTATGGACTTCCAGCTCTTCTTTCTGGCTTTCCCCTTAACTCAGACAAATGACACCTGAAACCACCCCTAGGTGATGGCCAGCCCCCTGACAAAATCTTCTGCTGGCCTAGACCATCCAGAGTGTTTGAGCTAAACCTAACTCGTACCTAGCAGATGGATTGTAGAGTGACCTCTAGAATGACCTATAATCACCTTTACCTCATTATAACACTGAAATCCCTGCCCAGGGAGGAGCCTTAACCTAATTTACATAACATACAATGTATGCATAGGCATGTTTCCTTAAGGAGCATGCATGATCTTACGCTTGCCTCTACATATGACGACAAGGCTTCCCTATCTAAATACTCATCCTAACCTTGAGCAAAAGGAATACATTCACCCTGTCTTGGGGAGTCATGGCTTTGGAAGCCATTCCCTATGACCTCTTTATTTCCTGCAAATCAAAGTTTCTTTGTGCAACAACAAAACAAAACACAAAACAAAAGAAAGCAAAACCCCCAAAAACACAAACAAAAGAATACAAAATAAAAACATCATGGATGTTGGTTATTGGACACTAGACAGACTGTAACAAAACAGACATCATTCTGCCTTCTGTGCAGAGACCAGTAAGGTTTAAGTTCCTCCTCTCAGGGGAGTATATATATTACTTAACTATAGGGGGTCTTTTCTAGAAGAGGCCATCAGAAATAGAAAATGAAAAAAAAAATCTAGACTATCATAGTTCAAAGTCTTGAAAATATTTTAAAAAATAACTTAGACTCTTCCAGGGCCACTATCTAAGTATGGGCTTTGGCTTCTGAAATATCATTTATTCCAGGGTACAGGATTGTGGAGAGAGGTTATTCAAGATTTTTAGTAAAAGAAGTTTATATTTCTTAGTTAGACAGCAACAGGAACTACATATTCAAAAAAAAAAGCCTAATTACCATATCACTGCTACCTTTTAATAACTGTTGACACCAGGAATCATGCTATTTTGGATCAATTAATAATAGTGTTTAAAGTGGAATATAACTAAGTGTGTGAATTTTTAGACAGTTCTTAAGAAGACTAAAATACCATCCTACCATTCGGGAGGATTACGGAAATGAGTGTGAAGTATGCCTCCAAAGATATTTGACTTCATTTGAAAAAGAGTATTTATACAGAGGGGGAGTACCTTATCCTGTTACCCATACACACACAGATGTTCTCTGAAAAGGATAACTCGGCTTCTCTTTATAACGCTTGTTTACAGTTTTAAACTGAGTAATGCAATTAGGGCTATAAACTGTAGATTTATCTGAACATGTAATGACAGAGAATAAATCAGATTAATTGCAGATACTACTGCAGGCCAGTGAAAAGACCTAAAATCTTTTCTGAGACCTAAAGTCATCCGACGTCAGCCCGAGACTGGTTACTAAGAATATTAAGACGTGTTCTTGTTGTCATAATATTTATTACTTTTCTCCCTCTCTAGAAGACTGATGTAATTTACTGTGACTGTGGGAATGTGATTAACCTATATGAAGAGATCATGATCACGTAAGAAACTTGATATAACAATATCAAAGTCTTTATAAAAAACCAGCGTATTTCAACCAATTTTGAGATGGAAATATTAAATCCCTTCATCTTTTATAATTGTTAATTTGGAAATGACATTTCTTATAAGACAAAGTTATTTGGACACTTATAATGAAAATGTGCCAAAGATATATCCTGCCTTTCTGAATAATTTAAAATGACAGAATATGTTATCTCAAAGCAAATACGATGTTTTGTTTGGCAAAGGAAGAATAAAATTCATTTTTAAAGTCAAAGAGAACTTACAGTTTTTTTTTTTTTTTTAATCTTAGCATGTAGTGTAGATGTTTTTGTGGGGGAAGCTTGTTTAGTGAATAGAAATAAACACTTCACACATAATGCATTGGAGTTCTTTTCTCTATGCTCTTTGAGACTTTGGTTTCCTTATTACACTGCTGTTTTTAAGGAATGCAGCATGACGGTTTGATTTACATACATTATGAAATGATTATCACAATAGGTTCAGCTAACATTCGTGTTCTCATATAGATAGAATAAAAAGAGAAAAAAGAAAAGAAAAAAGGTAAAAACATCTCCTTGGAATGAGAACTCTTAGGATTAACTCCTATAACGACCTTCCTGTATGTCTTACGTCAGTGAGAGCTGATGGCCATCGTGTTGCACATTACATCTCTAGAACTTATTTGTCTTACAGCTGGAAGTGTGTGCCTTTTGGTTAGCTTCCTCTGATCTCCCTTCCTCCACCTTCCACTTTTGGTAACCAAAAATCTAATCTCATTTCCTAGTGGTTTTATTTTATTATTATTACTTTTAGATTGCACATGTAAGTGAGGTCATACAGTATTTGTCTTTCTCTGATTTATTTCACTCGGCATAATGCCTTCAAGGTCCACGCATGTTGTTGCAAATGGTAGGATTTTTTGTTGTTGTTTTTTTATGGCTGAATAATATTCCATTATATATATACCAAAGTTCTTAATCCATTTACCTCTTTATGGACCCTTAGGTTGTTTTCATGTATTGGTTGTTGTAAATAATGCTGTTTTGAACATAGGTGTGTGGGTATCTTTCCTAGTTAGTGTTTTCAATTCCTTTGGATATATTCCCAGAAGTGGAATTGCTGGACCATATGGTAGTTCTTCTTTTAATTTTTTGAGAATCCTCCATCTTGTTTTCCGTAGCGGCTGTATCATTATATATTGCCACCAACAGTGCAGGAGAGTTCCCACTTCTCTACATTCATTCCAGCATTTGTTATCACTCGTCTTTTTGATGAGGGCCATTTTAACAGGCATGAGACGACAGCTCATTATGGTTTCAATTTGCATTTCCATGATGACTAATAATGTTGAACATCTTTTCATGTGCTTCTTGGCCTTTCACATATCTTTTTTTTTGAGAAATGTCTATTCAGGTCCCTTGCCCATTTTTTATTTTATTTTATTATTTTATATTATTGCTATTGAGTTGTATGAGTTCTTTATATATTTTGGATATTAGTCCCTTATCAGATATATTTTTTGCAAATATCTTTCCCCATTCTGTTGTCTTTTTGCTTTTTTAATCATTTCTTTTGCTGTGTAGAAGCTTTAGTTTGATGTAGCCCACTGTCTATTTTTTATTTTGTTTGTGCTTTATGTGTCATATCTAAAAATTCCTTGTCAAGGGACTTTATGCTTATGTTAGATACGTCAACATCTACTTTGTGGAGAAAAGTAATCCTTTGCTCCAGACCGTCACCAAACATTTGTTTGTATCTGTTAATTTAAGTGGATGAAGATTTCCCTGGAATTAAAATAAAAACCAAATAAAAACTCCAAATGTGTGTCTTTAGTCAGAATTCAGACATATGCAAATGTGTCTTCTAAGTTCAGTGGTTACAGTAGTAATGATGGGGTGCACATACAGAAACCATATTAAAATACAGAATAGCAGGTTTCTCTACTTGAAAGTTTGCTTTAGGTCCATAAAGAACAAGTTCAGAGCAAACTAGATTCAGCAATCATTTCTCCCATTTGGAAAGAAATTGTGGTTGTGATCATAGGGAGGCTGATGATATCTCAATCTATCCCATTACCATATTCATGATGACATGAATATATATGGGGGAAATTAACTTTATAACAATGATGGGACCAAATAACTCAACATTAAGACCCCCATAGATCATGTTCACAGAGGATGCGGTCCATTCAGTTTCTTACTTTTCAGAAGACTTCAAAGCTATCAGGCATCATAAAGATAGCAGTCAAACTCTGGAGTAATAGAGAACATGGGAATAGGCAGAAAAAAGAGCATGAAGGTCATAGGGACTAAATAGTGGGTCTGGAGATTGCACAGGACATATTCATCTATGATTTGGGTAAGGCTGCCTTAGAGAATTCATGCAGCTGTGGAGAAGACCATGAGGTCCTAGAAATCAGTGGTCTAGGAGGTACCAATGTATTGGGATTTGATGAAATTTGCTTTTAACTCTTCATCTTGGATCACATACCCAAAAGTTTTTGAGGTAGAGGAAAATTCAGACTACAAATATGCATGTGTATGTGTATTTTTTTCTCTTTATTTTGTCCCCAAATGGGGGACAATGGTGAATTACAAAATTAGAGTTTATTACTTTTTTAAGTAATAAAAATAAGGAAAGAGAAAGTAAGTTGAGGCAAGGAATACGATATAAAAAGATAAAGTACATTATAAAAAATAAAGATACAAAATAAAGACAGAGCTGGGAGTTAAACCCATAATGCCTAACTTCAAAGTCCAGGCTATAATATCCATGAGGATTGCAGATAAAGTTTGTTTAAGGTTATTTCCATATCATAAGATGGGGTGGAGAATATGAAGGAAAATCTGTTGGAATTCCTAAGGCCCATTGATGTGAAGGTACAAAGGTTTTCTGCTTTGTTTCTGAATTTAAGACTATTTCTTTATGTAAATGTCATGTTGAATTTTATGATCGATATTTATTTTACACAAACCATTTATAAAGTAACTTCTGAATTGAAAAGGTACCTATGAGTTTTCTTTATGTGACTTAAACAAGGTACTTCACAATTCAAATCAATATATTGTGCTATTGAAACGCTGAGACATTAAACCATTTTGATATATGCATGCAATATCTTAATGTGTTATCCTCATGCTGGTATAATCAAGATAGATACAAAACAAATATGTAAAAGAACTCTGGCCAATTTATGATTTATATTGTAAACAGCAGATCTATTAATAATGAAGAATGTTATACGCAACTAATGAATCATCGAACTTTACATCAAAAACCAGGGATGTACTGTATGGTGACTAACATAATATAATAAAAAAACATAAAAAAAAGAATGTTTTCAGACTGAAACATAAAAAAATTAGGCCATTTAATATAGAGAAAAGTGGTATAGAACAGAATAAAAATATTTTGTAATCTGCCAGTTCTTATAGTAGAAAAAAAACAGTTTCTAGATGATTATTACAGTTCAGAGATTTGCCTTTTAGTTTAAAAATTATCTATCTATCTATCTATCTATCTATCTATCTATCATCTATCTATCTATCTATCTATCATCTATCTATCATCTATCCATCTATCTATCTATCTATAAATTCTAAGAAAACTATTTTGGATCATATTCTAAACTGCAGGAATATTGGACCAGTAGTATAATAAAAAGTGCATAGACTTTTTTTTAAATTAGTTTCAGAGGTATAATTTAGTGATTCATCTGTTCCATATAACACCCAATGCTCATTACATCAAGTGCCCTCCTTAACACCCATCACCCAATTATCCCATCCCCTCAACCACCATCCCTCAGCAACCCTCAGTTTGTTTTCTAGAGTTCAGCATCTCTTACGGTTTGCCTCCTTCTCAATTTTCATCTTATTTTACTTTTCCTTCCCTTCCTCAATGCTTATCTGTTTTGTTTCTTAAATTCCACATATGAATGAAATCATAGGGTATTTGTCTTACTCTGACTGACTTATTTCACTTATCATAATACCCTTTAGTTCCATCCACATTGTTGCAAGTGGTAAGACTTCTTTTTGATGGTTGAGTAATATTCCATTCTGTGTGTGTGTGTGTGTGTGTGTGTGTGTGTGTGTGTGTACCACATCTTCTTTATCCATTCATCTGTCTGTGGACATTTGGGCTCTTTCATTTTTTGGCTATTGTGGATATTGCCACCATAAATATTGGGGTACATATGTCCCCTCAAATCACTATGTTTGTATCCTTTGGATAAATACCTAGTAGTGTAATTGCTGGGCTGTAGGGTAGTTCTGTTTTTAACTTTTTGAGGAACCTCCACACTCTTTTCCAGAGTGGCTGCACCAGCTTGCATTCCCACCAACAATGTAAGAGGGTTCCCCTTTATCCACACCCTTGCCAGCATCTGTTGTTCCCTGAGTTGTTAATTTTGGCCATTCTGACTGGTGTGAGGTGGTATCTCATTGTGATTTTGATTTGTATTTCCCCGATGCTGAGTGATGTTGAGCATTTTTTCATGTGTCTGTTGGCCACTTGTATATCTTCTTTGGAGAAATGTCTATTCATGTCTTCTCCCATTTCTTGGCTGGATTTTTTGTTTTGTTTTGTTTTTTGGGTGTTGAGTTTGATAAATTCTTTTTTCTTTTTTAAGATTTTATTTATTTATTTGACAGTGGGAGAGAGAGACAAAAGCAAGGGGAGTGGCAAGCAGAGGGGGAGGGATGCCTGTCTCACATTTAGGTCTTTCATCCATTTTGAGTCTGTTTTTGTGTGTGGGGTAAGGAAATGACCCAGTTTCATTCTTCTGCGTGTGGCTGTCCAATTATCCCAACACCATTTGTTGAAAAGACTGTCTTTTTTTCCTGTTGGATATTCTTTCTTGCTTTGTTGAAGATTAGCTGACCATACAGTTGAGGGTCCATTTCTGGGTTCTCTTTTCTGTTCCATCTATCTATGTGTTTGCTTTTGTGCCAAAACTATACTGTCTTGATGATTGCAGCTTTGTAATAGAGCTTGAAGTCTGGAATTGTGATATCATCAGTTTTGGATTTATTTTTCAACATTCCTTTGGCGATTTGGAGTCTTTTCTGGTTCCATACAAATTTTATTGTGTGTTCCAGTTCTATGAAAAATGCTGACGATATTTTGATAGGGATTGCGTTGAATGTGTAGATTGCTTTGGGTAGCATAGACATTTTAACACTATTTCTCCTTCCAATCTATGAGCATGGAATGTTTTTCCATTTCTTGGTGTCTGCCTCAATTTCTTTCATAAGTGTTTTATAGTTTTCAGAGTACAGATCCTTTACCTCTTTGGTTAGATTTGTTCTATTTTGTTTCTGGTTTGATTTTTTCTTTTTTTTTTTAATTTTGTTTTTGTTTTCTTTGGTTTGTTTTGTTATTTTTTTTCTGTTGCTGGTATTCTTTGTCTTTTCTCTCTCTTTCTTCTATTCTTTTTTGGACATAATGATGAGATGGAGAAATTCATCACAAAAGATAGAACAGGAGGTAGAACTCACTGATAAGGATTTAATCAATATGGATATAAATGAGCACTGGGTGTTATATGCAACTAATGAATCATTGAACATTATATCAGAAACTAATGATGCACTATACTTTGACTAATTGAATTTAAATTAAAAAATATGGATATAAATAAGATGTCTGAACTAGAATTTAAAATGATTATGAAGATACTTGCTGGGCTTGAGAAAAGCATTGAAGACATCAGAGAATCCCTTACTGTAGAAAAAAAAAAGAACTAAAATCTACCAGGCTGAAATTAAAAATGCTATTACTGAGATGCCGTCAAAAATGGAGGCTCTAACAGTGAGGATAAATGAAACAGAAGAGAGAGTCAGTGATATAGAAGACAAAATGATGGAAAATAAGGAAGCTGAAAAGAAGAGAGAAAAACAACTACTAGATCACAAAGGGATACTTTAACAAATCAGTAATTCTATAAAGCGAAATAATATCTGGATACTAGGGGCCCCAGAAGATGAAGAGAGAGAGGAAGAGTGACAGCAGGTTTATTTGAACAAATTATAGCTGAGAACTTACCTAATCTGGGGAAGGAAACAGGCATTCAAGGCACAGAGAACCCCCTCAAAATTAAAAAAAAAAAAATAGGTCAACACCTTGATACATAATAGTGAAGCTTGCAAATTTCAGAGTTAAAGGGAAACATGCATAGACTTTGAATTTGCCCAGCCCTGGATCTGGACTTACTTACTATGATACCTCAGTTTTATCTGCTATAAAATGGGCATAACAATACTGCCATTATTGGACTGTGGTAAGGATGGAATGGGATGATATATGGAAAGCAGCAAACTTTTAATAATCATGAGGATTATATACTAAATGAGATAAATTTAGCAAAATTAATCTTAATGCAATGCATCTAAATTTCTATTTTCCATACTATCATGAGCTATCCACATAGATGAATCTTATCATAGTAGGTAAAAAGTCCAGACACAAAGGTTACATATCATCTGATTCCATTTATGTAATATCCCAGAAAATCCAATACCACACAGAGAAAGAGAAGTGAATAGTTACCAGGAGCTGATAGTAGGAGAGGGGCTAACAACAGAGTTCCACAGAAAGTTTCTGAGGTTGATGAAGCTGTTCTATGTCCTGATTGTGGTGTTGTATACATGACTTCATTTGCTTTCCCAAACTTTAAAAAGATTGATTTATTGTATGTCAATTATACTATAATAAAAGTAATTTTAAAATATAAAATAAATGAAAATACTTAATTACTGCTTATTAGGCAGTTGATGAAGTCACACTCCAGAAGAGAATGAGAACCATATTTAGGAAAAGAACTTGACTGGTGAAGTCTTTGCTTGCAAATTTGATGCTTGGATCTTCTGTTTCTGGATGAACATCTCAGAAGGAATGAACACAAGCAGTAGTCCTAAAACTTCCAAACGGGGTCAAGACGTCATGTAAGTGATAAAAGCAAAAGCAATCACTAAAAATGAGAAATTGAAATAATATTTGAAAAAAGCAAAAGTAAAATACTCCTAAGGACAACAAGAGGAAAGTATTACAAAGGAGGTAAATGCTGGTTGTATTCAAGACTCCCAGAAACAGGAAAAATCTAAAACAACAATGAGTCAGAATTGTGAGTGTAATAGAATTGAAAGGTGCTACTGAATACAAAACTAAAAGTAAATGGTGATAAATGCAGGTATGAGGTCACAAACTCTGTGCAAACCAATTAAAGGAATTTATCGTGTTCATCAGAGAGATCAGATGGCCAAAGTATACTTTTGAAGTATTTGAAGGGTTAGATTAAACTGTTCTTTCCTTCTGTATCACAATGAAAAGCAAGCAGAAATAGCTCTAAATTATAGCCTAGATTATTCACTTCGGAAATTTTTAAAGTGTAATCAGGGTGGTATGGCATAGAGAGGGGTAGAATAGTCCTGTGGGAGGTAGATAGAGGGCTTTAAGAGCACAGGCTGGTGAGTCCGATATGGATTGACATCTATGCTTTACCATTTAGTCACTGTTGATATTGAACAACTTCTGTGAATGACATTTCAGAGTACGCTTAACACGGTGAGTGACATGGTTTAGGACACAAGAAACTACAGCCTTGGTGGACATGGAAGTGTGCCTCTTACGTCTTAGACTCAGGGGCTCAGGTCCTCGGCTGGCGGCTCTGAAATCTATTGCTGTGTTAGTGCCGATGACTGAAAGTGGCAGGGATGCTAAGGCAGGACCACTCCTGGGAGATGGGGGAGCTCGTTCCCTCTGACAGATGACTTTGGCTCAAGGACTCTTCAACAGCCTTGCTGAATTTTCCTTAAAGCTGCATTGCAGTTTCAAGTGCTTCCACCTTTCTTGCTTCTCTTCTTCACTTGGGATCCAAAATGCATTGTGATGCTTTCCCAACCTCTCCTAATTTGTTCCCATTTTCTTTCATAGGTGTTTTCCCTAAAATTTTCTTGCACCTTGCATTCAGTCTTGACCTCTGCTCTTCAGAGGCCCTTGACTAACACAGAAGCTACTTGTTACTCTCATTAATATTAATATGCTATTTTGCTGGCAGTAGTTCTTGAAATTAGGAATATATTCCATGCGAATTCTGTAGAGATCTTTAGTGAAACGGGGATGTATTTTAATGACTGTAAGTGTATTAAATTACCATGTCCTTGAGTGAGGTGCTTTCAGGGAAGGCAGACATCCTCCAAAAAGTGATGAGAGGGAAAGAAAGAGTACAATTTATAATATGCCCTCCCTTCTCTCTTCTTGGTTATGTTCCTTCTCCCTTTTAGACCAAGCTTGAGCACTTTTTAACCACACTTTCTGGTACTTTTTACTTTGTTCTCATTTTAGTCCTTTTCAGCTTTAGTTAGTAAGCAATAAAAAAAGTTGGTCTGCTTCTAAAAGAAGAGGGAGAACAGGAGAGAAAAAACCAGATCCATATAAAATCACCAAAATGGAAAGAACTGAGAACTTGCTGCGTAGATATTCCTTTAAGATTTTTTCCATCTTTAGGATTCTAAGTCAAGTTTAGCTGTTGTACCAGGAATTAGAGAATTGTAGAGATGGAGAGGATCACAATGGGACTTACAGTCTCAACCTACGCATTGTGACTTCAAAAGCCTGAATCATTTCTAACAAATGATTTTCTATACTTTTCTTAACTGTTTATGAATATACACCACTACATGAAGATCTATTTCATGATTGCATCATTTTGATGATAAAGAACTTATTCTTAAAGTCTAATGACAAGTTCCTTTATTAGGACCTCTTAAAATACCCACAGATGAAAAGAACAACTTCATTCGCTTCTTGAAGATTGTAATCAGGTCACCCTTTCGTATTTTTTGTTCCAGTTAAATAGCCAATTTTATTCATTAATTTGTGTATTCATTTAGCAAGTAATTTTAGTGCCTTATTATACTAGATTTTTTTTTGGTCAATTTCATTACTTTTGTTTGTATTCCTTGGACTCTCTCCAGTTGTTCTAGAATCTTTTGAAAGTTGATGACCAATATTAGACACACTATTGTAATGAGGATCTGACTTGCCAAAAGAATTAGATGCTGTCTTTCATTTTTATGTTTTATTACTACCTAAAGCATTATATCACCTCCATTCCTTATATCCTCTCTGCCAACATCAGTTTTCCCTCAACCACTAGAAAAGAATGTGCTAAAATTTCACCTGTGGTCAAACATTACTTCTAGATCTTCTTTTCTTTTCCATATTACACTTAGTCACCTGTTTTAGTTGTTTATAACTTATCCACCCTATTTTCCAATTTTTAGTACTGGCATCTGGCTAATTTATTTATAATATATTTAAAAAAATTTCTTTTTATTTCATTCAGATCAGCTTGATATGAAATGAGTAAAAATGAAAGCTCTAGCACTTAGTAGCTCTGTGCCTAGGAACCAATGATTTAACCCCTATATTTATGAATCTGAAAAATGGGGACACTCATACCTAGATGATAGGATAAGCAGGAGGAAATTACATATTAATGCATTGCTGATATAAGGCCAGTGGTCAGAATGTTAGTGTCTTTCTTCTAGATGTGGGCAATTATTTACTTTCTATGCACCAAGTCACAATAAAAGAAAACTTAAGAGAGAAGGTAGCTGAAGAAAGAGCTCAGAGAGGGAATATAGTCTTAGCTTTTTTGTAGAAAGCATATTTATTTGACTAACTTGAAAGAGAAGGATCAAATATCAAATTCTCTTCATATTTGCTTTAATTTAGAGCAGGGACACAGAGAAAATATATTTTTTCCCACATAGACATCTGAGAAAATATTTCAATATAGTAGAAACATGCATTTAGTTTCCCCCAAAAAGAAAAGAGATATGCTTTTCATTAGACCAAGGGAGAAGACACTGAAGGGGAAAAGTTCAGAGAAAAGAACCCTCCCAGACAAAGGAGAACTACCAACAAGTATGGGAAGTGTTATGACATAAAAGAAGTACTCATTTCCTCTGAGTGGGCCAATCACTAGGGTTAGCATAAAGACAAATGGAAGGGATCCAAGAGAAAATAACTTTCCAATGCTTAAGGCTATTCAGGGGTGGAACGGACCCTCCCAGGATGGGTTAGTTTCAAATGCCAGAGGCTGTAAAATCGCTTTGTTATGTAGAGAACTCAAGCATTAAAGTTTGACCTCTTTAGAGCTGTATTTCTCAAGCTGATCTATAAGGCAGAGTAGGAAACTCTTTGAATGACCTTCTGGGGACCATTAGCTTAAGGGTCCAGGGAGGAATGGCTGGAAAGAGAAGCCCCATTGCAACTACTGAGCTCTTAAAGTGATGGAATAGAAAGGAATGAGTGAAAGACCATACATATTCACCTTGCCCATTCCTTTGCCAGCAGTTGGCAAACAGATATTTAAATGCACCCATTCTTTCAGTGTTCCTGCTCTGTTGAAGGCACTGAGGTAGGAATAAGGAAGAGAACAGGTGGTCGTGGTTCCTGATCTTTTCAAGCGTAAAGAGAAATTCAAATGGCCATGATGACAAACCCATAAGGAGAGGATTGAATAGAATAACTGTCAATTTAGAAAATGCTGTGGTGCTAAGGAGATAGGTGAGGTGCTGAGTACCAAGGACATAGGAGAGGGACCCTGATAGTCAAAATTGGGGGTGGGTGTGGAGTGGGCAGTGAAAACTTCTCCAGGGAACTGATGTTCATTAACATGGGAGTTTTATAAAATAGATAAAAGAAAAAAAAAAGAAAAAAGGAAAGGAAAGGAAAGAAGTCATAGAGATAGATGATAAGATAGTTGGGAAAGAAACTAGCTCTTCAAATACAGAAAAAAGCATCTGTGAGGGATAAAAGACTGTAGCATTTTCTCGAAAATAAAAGACATCCAGTGTGATCGCAAGATTTTCTCTTGGATGAGGCTGGAGTGGCAGTCAGAACCTTTTAGGAAATTAATTTTATTTAAATAGAAATTGAACACTATTGAATGAGTTTAAAAGAAGCAATCAGAAAGATTTATATTTTAATAAGATTGGTTTTTAAGTTTTCGACTTTTAATTTTGAAAAAAAGTCAAAAAATTTGCAAGAATGGTACAATGAATTTCTTTATACGCTTGTCCTAGCTTTGCAATTTACCTTGTTTTCTTTTTCTCTTTATGTAAGTAACTATTATTATTGTTATTACTACTGAATCATCTGGATGTTAAGTTATAAACTGCATAACGTTTTACCATTAGGTAGTTCAGTACCTCCAAAGAAAAACACTCTGTCTTAGATAACCAAATGAAATTACCAAATTCAGTAAATGTAAAATGCATACACTACTATTACCTAACACACGGAGCATATTTCAATCTCTCCAACTGTCTCTCTAATGTTCTTCATAGCAGTTAATTGTAGTTTCGGATTCAGGATTCCTTCTAGGGCCAATACTGCATTTAATTGCCATGTATCCTTAGTCTCTTGGTCTGAAATGGATCTCTCAGTCTCTGCGCTGATGACATGGATGTTTTGAAAAGTACTGGCAGTTGAGATGCAAACTGTCAAGGTCCTTCAATTTGGGATTTTCTGATACTTTGGCGTGGTTAGATTCAGGTAATGTATTTTTGGCAGGAATCCCACAGAAGTGATGTCCTTTCACAGGAATAATACAGAAATTACGACCTTCTCACTGCAGCACATCAGCAGATCACTTTGTCTTACTAATTGGTGATTCTAACTTTGATTATTTGGTTAAGGTGATATCTGCTAGATTTCTCCACTGGAAAGTTATTTTTCTCTTTCCTGGGAGATGAGTTGAGAACCCATAAATATCCTGTTTTCTATTAAACTTGTACTCAGTTGTATTTAGCATTAATATCAATTCTTATCTGAATCAGTTATTATTATGATGGTTGGTTTTTATAATTCTTTTATACCTATTACATTAGTATCATTTCTTCTTATTTCATGCTTTTAAAAAATGTTTATGTATGTCTTTACTCATTTATTCTCAGCATGAACTCATGGATTCTGATTTTATCAATGGTTTATATTTGTGTGGTTATTCACTTTGAAACTCAATTTATCCCATATTTGGTCAGTGGGAGCTCTTTCAAGCTTGCTCATTTACCTTTCAACATGTCCCATCAGTTTTTGAACACTTCCTTAATTTTTGACACAAATGTTTCAGGTCCACCTTGTTTTTCCCTGCCCAAACCTGATTTCCTGTAGTGGAGGATGGTGTTTTGAAATCAGCATCTGGATGAAGAAGCTCATCCTTGGAGCTGTGTGAGGAGTGTAGAACATTGCAGGAGAGCAGGTAATTGACCAGAGACTATTGCAACTGGGTGAACGGTTACAATAGTTTGGTTCAAGGTGGTGGAGATGGAGAAAGAAAGATAGGAGGACATATATTTTATGTGTAAGTGAATATGTAGCTATATATGGAAATTGTAGATATGTGGATATTGAGATAATTGGATATTGAGGTACAGAAAAAAGGGGATTCATGATAATCCCAGGCTACTGGAACCCCTAGTTGGTGTGTTGTGTACATTGCTCACCTTCGATGTTCCTTCCAGGCTCACGTGCTGAGTCTATACTCTGGCAGCAGGGTCTTGTGTGCTGCCTTTTGGTTGACTGTGTGGATGTGACCAAACTTGCATCTGCATCTGTGGGGTCATGCTCACACGTTGCCATGGCAACCTCCCAGGGCACAGCTGCTTGATGTCTTTGGTGGCTTTCATGAATAGAAGGCTCTGGAATCAACTGCCTGAAAGTACTTGGAGGTGACTCAGCTGGTGCCAAATAGTATTGGGAACCTTAGTCTAGTCTTTTTGAAATAGGGAATTAACAAAGCCAATATTCTCAGAGCTTCTTACATAGTATAATGGTGATAAAAGTTTGAAATTTGATGAAAGAAAATGCCTGTTGGTGAATAAATAGGAGCTGATCTTCCTATTGTGAATATATTATTCAGAATGGGAATGCATGGATTAGGGAAAGCAGCAAGGAGAAATTTATATGGCTTATATTTTTCATGTATGTGATAATAAACTTGTCTCCCTTCATTTAATATCTAAGAAATTAGATTTGATTGGCTTTTATTAAGAAAAACTCAAAACTAGAAACATTTTTTTGTCTCTTCTCTCTTTTAGCCTGCAGACATATAAATAATAATCTTTGAAATTTGTAATAAAAAGTAATGTAATACTCCAAGACTTCTCTTGTTGATGTTTTATGTATAGATACGCTATGTAATATTTTGATTTTTATAAAAATAACAGATTCCACGGTGTGTAAGTTCAGAGAGAATATCTTTGAGGGGAGAAATCATCTGATGTGTTCGGAGAAGTGAAATGGGATTCATGTAAGTGACCTTACAGCTTTTTATATTAATTGGTATTTCTTTGGACTCAGGCTTCTTTCTTTTGGGGGCACTGAGTCCTTGTTTTTTTCTTTCTGGATGTCCCGTTTGTTGGTTTTGTAGCTCAAAGGAGTTTCTGCTTCATGCTCCATCTCTGCAAAGCCCCAAAGTATCAGATGCAAGTTCTAACCTCTCACTAAGATGTCCTTTCTCTGGATTACTGACCCTTCACTTAGCATGAGGACTTGAGTGAATATGCTTGGGGACAGACAGTCTATTCTACTGTAGTCTATTAAATGCTTTATATATGGTTGGTCGGGTGTTGAAGAGGCTAAATTCTGGTGTGCTAGCCCCTTGGCCTTGACCTTGAGTTCCATCCTTTACCTAGTAACTCTGAGATTTTGGACAAGTTGCTAAAGAGTTTGTTTTTTTGTTATGAAATGAGGATAATGACAGTCATTAACTCATCAAATTGTTTGGGAACTTCAAGAAAATAATGTGCAAAAAGACATGGTATAGGGTCTGATCCTTAGTAGAAACTAAGTAAATGGTGATATTATTTTAATAATTATCGTTTTGTAATTGCTTCTTAGGTGCAAGGTCTAAATGAAGTCCTTTACTGACTTAATTCCTATATTATAAGGAAAGAAGAAAGAAAGAAAGAAAGAAAGAAAGAAAGAAAGAAAGAAAGAAAGAAAGAAAGAAAGAAAGAAAGAAAAAAGAAAGAAAGAAAGAAAGAAAGAAAGAAAGAAAGAAAGAAAGAAAGAAAGAGGGAGGAGGGCAGGGAATGTAGCATGTATAAATCCAGATTTCATAGTCAAGTATTTAGAAGATGATGTCTGATTAATTTTAAGAAGTACTGAGGGAAAATAAACCAACAAAACAAAAACAACTCAGCAATTTCTAGTTTTTCAAAAGTTTCAAATTTCATGTATGTCGCAGTGTTAGTTCACCATGGCTGCCGTAACTAATTACTGACAACTGGATGACTTAAAACAACAAAAAAGTATTTTCTCAGTCTGGGGGCCCCAAGTCAGAGATGAAGGTGCAACAGGGCCATGCTCCCTTGGAGGCCCCAGGGGACGATCCTTCCTTGCCTCCTCCAGCTTCTGGTGGCTCCCAGCGTTCCTTAGTTTGTGGCCGCATGCCTCTAACTGCCTCTGTCTTCAGAGGACTTTCTTCTTTCTCAGTCCTTCTGTGTCCTCTCCTCTGCTTGTAACAATAGGAGCCATCAAATTTAGGCCCCAAACCCCCACTGACACTAAAGTCTTTTGGAGCCACATTTTGTTTTTTTCTCTCTCTTTTGCAAAACTATCTCTAAGAAGTTGTCTTACGTTTCACAACCTATTAAGTCTTGCTTCCTTACCAACTACTCCATTGAAACTGCTTGTGTCAAGGGATCACTGACATCCATCTGTCTCATGCGGAAGACTAGTCTCTGACCAATTATTCATCTCTTGGTCTCTACTACGCTCACTTTTAGCTTGCTTTTAACTCCTCATTTTCTGATTAACTCCTGATCTTCCACCCATGCTGTAATTGTTGAGCACCTAATGGCATGGTTGTAGAAGTTCTTTTCAGCCACATTCTCTCCTTCAGTGACCTCGCCCATCCCCTTGGCTTTAGCTGCCATGTATATGCTCATCAAAGTCAAATTCATATTTTTTGCCAAAACCTTGACTCTGAGTCCAGACTCTTGCATCCATGACGGTCTCTAAGAGTAGCTAAATTTAATACCTGAAGTAGAACTCTTACCACTCTCCCTCAAAAAAATATCCTCCTTCAGTCCTGAGAATCTTAGTAAGTGACATCACACTGTACCCAGTTGTTCATACAAAGATCTAAAGTCAATAAAAGGGTAGCAATACAAACTAAGTGGATTCTCGGAGAGTAAAACAAAACTACAACAACAACAAAACTAGGACAATGGTTCGAGACAAAAAAGAGTTAAGAAAACCAGGGAATCAATGAGGAAGATCAAGGATCCTACTAATAAGAGAGAACAGAAAAGGGGAGAGGAGGAAACTAGCAAAGAAGTGATACAAGAAAAATGTTCTAGAACTGAAGAGTGCCAAACCATGTAAGTGCACTTCAGACTTCTGGTTGGACCTGGTATAATGTCGGCTCACATTCCACTGGCCAAAATCATCCCAGATGGGTGGAGTAGGAGAACATAATTTTCCTGCAGTGAAGTATGGTGAGGGCGGGGGAAGAATAAATAACTGTGGACTAATTATACAACGTGCCACAGAGAGCGTAGCCAAGGAATCTGGGAAACAGATTCTGAAAATAAAAATGAGATAGCTGTATTTAATAGCAGAGAGAGGCAAGTCAGTTTGCAAGATGAGAGTGAAGAGGGTGACAAACGTACACTATAACTAGAGGCCCTGTAATGAGGATGGAACTGGAGGAGGAGGGTCTCTGAGCAGTAAGTACACAGGAAAGGAAAAGGAGCTGATTGATATTCTGATACATTTGACTTATGGAAAATTGAGCTGGAAGCCCTTTCAATAATATTTTTTAAACAAAAACTCTCTTGAAAACTATTAATATCTTCCCATTTTTTAGAATGAAAGTAAAAATCCAATAGACATCTTTGTATATTCCAGCTACTACATGTATCCTAGACTCATTTCATACCATGTCCCACCTGTTCACTGAGACTCAGCCATCTAAGTGCTCTCTGGGTCCTCAGCCACTCCAAGTTCATTCTTGTCTGAAGACCACTCTGAGTGGACTGCTCCTAGCCCAGTTTTTCAATGTCTGGCTGGATCTCATCCTTTACATCTCTTAGTTCAAATTTATTCTTGAACAGTTTTTCCTAAAAATGCCAGTCTTATAATCCCTCATCCACTATATCATGCCACAAATCCCAGCATCACCCTAATTTCCCTTTTAATAACTGTTACAATTTAAAAATCTTATGTATTACTTTTCTTATATATTGGCTGTCTTTTATACTATAAGTTTTATGAGGACAACGACCTTCTTTTTTCGTTCTCTGTCATATCCTCTGTGTTTGGGACAGCTACTGGCCTGGAGAAAACATGCAGGTAAATACTGAATGAGGGAATGAATAAATAAATGAATGAAGTGGGGTGCCTGGGTGACTCAGTCAGTTAAGCGCCTGCCTTCAGCTCAGGTCAGGATCACTGGGTCCTGGAATCGAGCCCTGCCTTGGGCTCCCTGCTCAGGCGGGAGTCTTTTTCTCCCTCTGCCCTTCCTCTCTCTCATGCTTTCTCTCTCTCAAATAAATAAATAAAATCTTAAAAAAAAATGAATGAAGTCATGAGGAATAAAGAAGAAAAAAGTATATAGGGTTGTGTAGGACTATACAAGGGCAGCAGTAATCCAGGCAACAATGGGGAGAGTTTGCTCTAAGGAATACAAGTATGAACTGGAGTTTTAAGAATAGGGAGTTTATTAATTGCAATGGGGGAAGACTGTGCAGGTAGGGGAGGACTTATACCAGGCTTATGAACCTTGAAACAACATGACCCATTGAATGGACTCTAGGGTGATAGCAGCCACTCTGTTGATGCCAAAATATGTAAGGGCACATTAAAAGACATCATAGAGACTCCAAGAGCACTCTGAATAAGGCACTTACGTATTGGACATAATCAAGGTCAATACTATGATGTTTACTGTTTATAATGAGGGCAGAATCTTTGTAATATGTGACTTATTTTGAGATGATCAACGGCTAAGCTTCAGTGTTATAGCAATATTTGACAACAATTTTCTGTCATTAACGGGTATATCAAGTGTACCATTCTGACTTAGGGATTTCTTTAGCTCCTGGAGTTTTCTAATGCTTTCCAAATAATCATATTTGTAGAATCCAAAGTCTGACATTGTATTTGCAGAATTTCTTGGTAAAGAGTCAATGCAGGATTAGTTTTGTTTTTTTCTAATTTTTATTTAAATTCTAATTATTTAACTTATAGTGTGATATTGATTTCAGGAGTGGAATTTAGTGATTCATCACTTACATATAACACCCAGTGCTCCTCACAAGTGCCTTCCTTAAGGCCCATCATCCATTTAGCCCATCCCCCATCTACCTCCCTTCCAGGACCCCTCAGTTCGTTCTCTGTAGTTAAGAATCTCTTAGTTTGAGGAAAAATTTGGGGAATTGTAAAACAATGGTGTCTCGGCAATTAGTAGCTTTTCCATTACAATCTGTGTTTCAAAGCACATTTAAGGTAATTGGAGACATATATTTTTTTCTCTTAAAAAGTTTAATTCCTATTATGCCAGTGAATGTAACCCTTTTGTTTCTTATCCAGTGATCATAACTGGATCCCTAACAATTGAATTTGTGTCTCAATCTGAGAGCATGAGCAAGTCCGGTAATCTCTAAGAACCACCTTTCCTCATCTGTAAACTGGAGGTAATAGGATAATACTCATCCCACACAGCTAAAGTGTGAGCCAAGTGAGTTACTGTGAGTAGACTTGCATCCTGCATTCTAAATTCCTAATCAGACTGTGCTATGTTATTATAAATTTGGAGAGAATTGCCAAATAAAAAAGTTCTAAACTGCCTGCCCAGATTATGTACTGCCAACTCCAATTAAAGATTTCATGTGAAAAATTTATACTGCCCCATCTTCTTGGGTTGAAAGAATTGAACCTATATACCCAAAATTAATCTATTAAAGTAAATGTCGAAGAAGCATTATAAAGGAGAAATTGCTCAAATAAGTGATCATTCACTAGCTTTCAACATAGTGACCCCAGCCACAGATCATATATTTTATAAAAGAATGGTATCCTAATTCTTGAAGGAGGGTGGGAGGATATAATAGTCATATATGCACAACATATACAAAAGAATCATGTATTGACGAGAGATTACACCCAGTGTCATGGAATTGTTCTAGTATTGGATAGATTACTAGGCTACTTCTATGAATTTTCCAAGTCATTTCTTTTGCGTGGAAAGTGGCCACATACTTACTGCTTCTCTTTGCTAGGTTTGTTATATATTTGAATCCTATTGCTCCAAATGAGCTATAGGTTTATGGAAGAGGAATCTGGATTATCAGATCCCACAGAGGCTGAAACAGTGCCTTGCAGTGTGAGATGGGTTGAGAAAATTGATCCTTACATTTGGCCAAACAGTTAATATGTGTTTATTGAATTTGGTTCACTTTGTCTCTTGAGTGCTCCAATGTATTCAGTAGAGAAGATACCTTGGATATGAACTCATCTTGCCTTGGCATGCACTTCAGAGGTGAACTAAAGATGCTATCAATCTCACTTTTTCATTTTGGTTTATTACAGTTATTCTTGGAATATCCGTCATTGCTGAGATATTAATCTTGCAGGCATGAAATAATAGAACTTTCTCCATCTTTGCATTACCTAAGGGGAAATGACTGTAATAAAGAGCATATATTTATTTTCAAAATTAATTTCATGAGGAAAACTTTTATTCTGGAAATGCATATTATTTCATTCAACAGTATATCTGATAATGTGGAAAATACCCTTTCACGTATTATGTTAGAAAAATAAACTCAGGCAAATGGAGAGTAGATGACTTGAAGAAACTTGTTATAAAACTGCTTCGTAAAAAAACCCAAAAAAACCCTACTTCATGTCTAAGGATAGTCTTTTAAAATAACTTTGCTTATTTCCAGATTCAAGGAAAAAAGTAAATTACTGCTAATTTCAGTTTATTTCATTAAAAATTTCTATTTTTTAAAAGATTTTATTTATTTATTTGAGAGAGAGAGAGCACAAGAGCAGGAGAGGCAGAGGGAGGGGGAGGGGCTGAGGGAGAGGGAGAAGCAGGCTCCCTGTTAGTCAGGGACCCTATATGGGGCTGGATCCCAGGATGGTGGGATCAGGGCCTGAACTGAAGGCAGATGCTTAATGGACTGAGCCATCTAGGCACCCCAGAATTTCCATTTTTGATAATAAAAGAGCTCATGTTAATTTTATAAAAAGTAGAAAATACATTAAATATTAAGTGCAAAAACCTTAAGAAGAAATTGGCTATAACTTGTACTCTATCCTCACCGTCCCATCTGGGGATTACTAATATTAACAATTTAGGACATAAGTTTTTGCTATGAATGTGTGTGCAAGTAAAACAATTAATAGTATTAATGTATGTTTATATTTGATTCTATGACCTGTTTACTTTACATGATGCTGTCATAACACTTACACCCTAACACAGTGCTTACTTTATGCTGGGCACTGTTCTAAACACTTTCCTTATTTATTTGTTTATTTAATCATTGGGACAGTCCAATGAATTTGGCAATATTGTTATTATTCTTCCCATTTCACAGATGAGCAAACTGAGGAAAAGCTGGGATCATACAGCTAAAACTTGGTTCCCTCTTTTGCAAGAGGCAGCTAGCTCTAGATGATTGAGAAGTTTTGAGAGTCGAGAAAATGTTGTGGCAGAGTATTTGACAATTATGAAGGGCTTAATACATGACATTATATTGTTGTTGCTGTTAATTATTATTATTGTGGAAATAGTGGTGATTATTCATGATTTTATCTCTAGTGTTTCATGTAATTCCTAGATATAGTAGTTGTTAGAAAATATCTATCACATGAAGGACCTATAGTGCTTTAGTATCAACCTACTAAAAATATGACTGGATGATTAGTAGTTGATTATTAAGGCAGTATAGTTGAATTTCACTACTGTTTTTTTTTTTCAAGTGAAACTTTCCTGTTACTTCCCCGTTGTGTTTTTTTTTTTATAGATACCCTCTTACCACCTCCAACCTTGTAGAAAATCACACATGAGATGTATCTCAAATCACTCTTCCCCCATGCCGTGATGGATACCTGCGGTAGGTAAGCTGTGGACAATGGATAAAGATGCCTCATGAGCCCTTGTGTTGTTGTCTTTTCTTCTTTTTTGTCTTTGTCCCTCCAATCACATTCTGGTAATAGGCAGGAGTTTATTTGAAGCAATCGATCTGGTGTTTTTGAAACATAGCACTGAAAGCGGGTTCACTGCTTTTTATATCAGATAATGAACGATTTCTTTACAAGTAAAAGAGATGACAAATAAGATACTGAGTTAAGGTGCACGACAATAAATGTGCCTAAGTTTGTGAGAGGGAGCATGGCAACAATCCTCATTAATAAGTACAGTTATTAAGAGACTTGGAAATGTGTTTGCATTTGCTTGCCATTGTAATCATGCATAATAGGAAGAATCCATAGCAAAATAGGCAGAATAGAGCCATCAAAGGGTATCATTCAAACAGACTAAATTCGACCATCACTTAGAAAATATGCTGCTAAGCTTATTGCTTATATAAATACCAATTTTATCCAATAGGACTCTTCATAATCGAGTATTAGAGGCTGAATGGGATCTTAAAATGGAAATGCTGAATATCAGAAAGAACATGAATGATGACGATGATGCCTTGGAATAAATATAGCAGAAGCACCACGTTGTAACCAAGAAGTACCTTTCTTCCAATTTGATAGTTATTCCCAGTGCTTATTAGATCGATCAGTTGTATGAGTGTACAGAGAAACAAGATTTCCCATAAATGCCATGAATTTTTTTTGCACGATGTACAAATCCTCAGTTTTAGGTCAGATATTCCTGCTGAGTGTACTTGAATAAAATGATTTGTTCCCTAATTGTAAGTGGGAGTTACCAATAACCACACAACACTCTTCAATCACAAAATGATGTCTTTTTAATTTTACTGTGTTCTTTAATCATAGCTGTTTGGCTGCCTCTACCACTACTAGTAACTGAAACTTTAATCCTCTATATAGCCATTTTGTGAATAAAAGCTGAATTCAATTTGAATAAGACAAGTAAATTGACATGAATACCAGAAATCATTTTGAAAACATAAACCAAGTTAATTACCCCATTTTGCAAATGGGTTATTATAGTTTGATGACTTTGCTTTGAAAGCATATAAGGGATTTAAAAATAAAAGAAAATAGGAAAACTATAATCCATAGAGGAAAAGAAATCATTTTAATTAAAGGAAAATGGAGTAAAATGTAAAGTGAGAGAACTTACGTTTTTGACATATTAAATATTTCCAAGTAGGTAAAAAGAAAAAGAACTAATATTTACTGGGGACCTAAGAAATGTCAAGCTATGTATTATATATACATATATTGTCTTGTTTATATAATACATATGCAGTACCTTATTTCATATTTAGAAAACATAATTTTTTTACTATTTTTAGTATTTTTACCATTTTTTACTATTTATTACTATTTTTTACTATTTTTACTATTTACTATTTTTACTATTTATTTGATGGAAATAATGATACTTGCCTTACCTTCAAAAATATGAAATCAAGTAAACCATTGAAAACTATGTTACTAATTCAATTAATTTATTAAGTGCCTGCACTGTGCCAGTTGCCCACCCAGCACCCAGGAGCAGTAGTGAATAATTTAGCTATAGCAAATGCATATGCAATTGTGTGTCATATTTCAGATGTAAAATGATGATTCAAAACTTTCGTGGTGCTGTATGTCTTAATGGATAACCGAGCAAGGCAAGGGAAATACAAAATAATTCAGATTTTCCTGGCCAAGGGGTTGGTCCCCAGAATTGCTCTACTTTTCAGTTATCAATATTGTCAAAGTTTAATGAGCATTGTCAAAGTTTACTTTTCTTTTCATTGAAAGAACATGCCAGTGATAGATGGTTATTATTTAACTTCAACAGGAAAAAAAGAGCAGTATGACAATGATAATTAGGTAAAATGTGGCTAGAGTTATTGTCTTAGGAAAACATAACCAATGCAATGCTCTGTTTTATTGTTTGAGTCTTCACTATGTGACAAACAGCAAGGGGACACAAAATAATTCAGTGAATTTCAGACCATGTGTAGCTCAGACACTAAGATACTCAGAGTATGCATTATAAGAAGGCTAAATCCGAAGACCAAGTCCATTTTCATGACGAAGGGAAAAAAGGTAACAAGGGACGCTGGCGAGAATGCCTTAAGAATTCAGATCTCCCATCTATGCAATTATCTTTTCGTGAATGTCTACTTAAGATATTTGGGATTGTCTACTTACGCCAGCATTCCCTTCAAAATTTTAAGCTCTGAGAGGACAGGGTCCTTATATGTCTATTCAGTATTGTGTTCCTTACCATGTAGTACAGACTGAAAACTCTATAAATATTTGTGGAGTTAGTGTAAGACATGGCGCCTAGGTTCATGTTAAAAAATAAGAGTGGAGGGAAAAACAAATATTTTTTTTCAGTAAAAATGGTGCAATAATAATAGAGAATATTAGAGTTTACCCACCACCCAACATGTACACTCTATTCCTTATTTCTATTTTTTTCCATAGCATTATTACTTTCTAATATATTTATTTACATAGATTTTACATATGCTCCATAAATAAATATAAAATGCAGAATTCTCAAGCCCTTAAACAATGGTCAATAAACCTAGACACATCTTAGACCTTGAAATAAAAAGGGAAAATTCCAAACTCTTCCAAAGAAGAAAAGAGAAAAATCAGATTACCACTAGATCCCTAATTTTCAATAGTGAATGCTAAAAAACAATACAACAATGTCTTCAGTTTCTGAAGGAAAATAAAATTTGGTCTATATTCAGCCTAATTAACATTCAAACATGAGGGCAAACATAAAGACTTTTTCTTTTCTTTTTCGTATACTAGGACTTCACACCATGCCTGAAGTGAAGAACAAGGAAAATGCTAAATATGTGGGTAAGTCTAAACGAATTTTGACTTTATAAATAATAATAGTAATGCCTTCTAGGTTTCAAATGTAGAGAATTTGAACAGATGACAACTGAGGCATATGAGGAGAAAGTGTTAAAAGAGACATTTAAAATGTTTTAGGGCCACCTGGGTGGCTCAGTTGGTTAATTGTCTGACTCTTGATTTCCACTCAGGTCATGATCTCAGGGTTGTGAGATAGAGCCCCTTGTTGGGTTCCACATGCAGCAGGGAGTCTGCTTGAGGATTCTTTTTTTCTCTCTCTCCTTCTGCCCCCCCCCCGTGCACACACTCTCTCTCAAATAAATAAATCAATCTTTAAAAAAATAAAATATTCTAGTGCTCTTGACTTGTCTGGGACAAGGGTAAAAGTACCAATTAACTAATAGTGTGGGAAAAAATTAGGAAAAATAATAAATTAAAAAAGAAAAGAATGGTGGATAGTTTGGCAGATCATAGGCACTCAAAAATATCTCTCGAATAACAGGCAGTGAGAGAGGAGGGAGTCTCTCCTCTGAATGAGCCATAAGGAGGGGATGAGGTACTCAAGAGAGTGAAGCTATGCTTCATTAGTAGGGAGGTGAAAACAAATCCAGGAAGAAACTGGATGAGATCTATCTGAAAAAGACAGCATCAACTTTGACCCATTTAGCTTGCTAAACAAAAATGCAATGAAATAAAATGCACATCAATGGAAGGGTTTGATGGAAAGCCCTCTACCCATGGGCAGGATAATTGGGGTACAACATAACTGGGCTCCCTGTGTCTTGCCATCCTGAGTTAGTTTGGCAACTTCCTTCTAGAAGTTGTGGTCATAAAAAAGAATGGTATGAGAGCAGGGCTCGCTTGTATTCAACAACCCCTGGGAGCTCTGGACACTGTACTGGAAAGTGTGACAGGGAAATGATTTGGTGGGGGTGGGGGCTGAGTTAATCACATGAGCCCTTTAAATCTGGGTTAGAGGTCAGAGATAGAGGAAGTCAGAGACTGAAAGCACAAGAAGGTGCAATGTGCCATTCTAAGAGGAGGGTTAGGATCGTTGTAGCTTTTGTTACCTTTCACCATTGGACAAAAATGAATGCAACAGCCTCTAGGAGCTAAGAGCAGCTCCTGCGTGACAGACAGCAAGAACGGGGACCTCAAGTCTCAGAAGCACAAGGAACAGAAGTCTTCCAAGAACAGGAATGAGCTTGGAAATAGATTTTTATTTTCCTAGATTGTCTAGATGAAGACTCAGCCCAGCCCTCACCTTGATTTCAGCCTTGAGATACCCGAGCGAGAACCTAGTCACACCGCACTTGACTTCTAACTTATAAAAGCTGTGAGATAATATATTTCTGCTGTTTTCAGCCACCGGTTTGTGGTAATTTGCTATGCAGTAATAGAAGATGAATACAAGTAGTAATGGAAAAATGTTAAAATTGGATAAACTGGCAATGGAACAGATTTTGTTTTCTATACTTTTCCATGTGCTAGAGGTTTTTTATGATTTTAAGGAAATGGAGGTCTTAACATTGAGGGGAAATGTGGAGAACCCAAGAGAACTACAGGATTTGGGTGAAGAGAGTGTGTATTATGAAAAGTGACAGTAGACCTCTCCTCAACCCACCCACTTGTTTGGCCTCCATCTTATATTAGCATCTTGTCTTCCCAGAATTGTTTTACTTGATAATTCCCCCAAGTTAAGGCCCAGAGTTCAACTTAGATTTTCTTCTGTGGCACTTAATACAGTGTATATTTTAAGTGGAAATCCCCCCCCACAAGTCTCTCTTTGGAAAAAGTTAGAATGAGGCAATAGATAATTATACTCAAAATTATACTCACATATTAATATGTGGCGAGGGTCTCATTTGGGAAAAAATCAGGAAGTGGGAGCACAAACGGTGAGACTCTAGGAGGAGAAAGAACTGGAAGGAACAGCAACATAACAGTAATGACAAAGACTGACTTAGGATGAAATAGGGCAACTGGGAACTAATTAGCCATTTAAAGATAATTTTAGAAGTCTACCAATGAGGAACGCTGAAAGGATAAACATGCTGTGGTAAAGATAAATTAATTAATTAAAAATAAAATTATAAAGGTTACTGATGTGAAAATGGTCATAAACAAATTGTGGGGACGATTGCAGAAGAAGTGGGTCAACAAGAGGCTATAATTCTTGAATTCACCCTAAATTTAATTTTAAAAGGCAGTACTATTTTTTCCCCTTTTCCTTATATGAGCTATAAACTCAATTAAAGTTAATGGGAGTTATGGAGCAGAATTTCTAAATCACAGCCTCTTGGAGGCTAATTATTTTGAATTGAATTGTTAAGCAGCAACCTTTTCCTGGCTTGATAATAAGCAAGATAACACCCTGCTCACATTATATTAGATTTTAGGAAAACATTTATGAAGAATTTTTTCTATAACAGATTCCAATCCCCTCCCCTCCGACTGTCTAAATTGAAGAAACATGTGAATTACTCTCTATGCCTGAAACATGTTTTCATTCTGCCAGAATTGGTGACTTAACTTCCTTAGAGTTATAAAATACCTGTTCTGGGCAATTTTGCCTTGGAAGGGTAATTGCCGTCTATAAAGTCAGGAGGTTGGAGTGAATGATCGTCATGTGCTCGACTATTTCTCTCATAAAAGTATGTCGTCCCTTAATTCTAATTATTTAACCCTAGGGTTTTTGAGAGCTTTACAAAGTAAAGTAGAAAGTCCAGGATAACACTGAAATGGGACCTAAATGGAAAGCATGAGAGTATTGGTGTCTCCAGAACCCAGGCCAGGGTCTTGCCAGAGCCTTTCATAAACATTTGCTGACTTCAGGTGCCCTGAAAATTTGCCACGCACTTAGCTAGCTCCTGGGACACAGTGTCACACATTCCAACATAATACTAAGCTGATATACATATATATGTATATATGTGTACATGTGTATATGTATACTGTGTATACATAGGTAGTTCTTGAGCTATCTATTTATGGAATCTTGTTCAAGCATCAAAGAAAAGCCACATGTAAATTATCTTTCCTTGTGGCATTTTAGTGCATGGACATATTAATAAATGAGGGGGCAGGGACCTTTGCCTCAATAGTCAAGGAGTCACTCTTGGTCCCAATATTTCTAAGACTGAGATATGCAGAAAGCTTCTTAGAGGAAAGCCCAGCATTTAAAAAAACTAAGAGGCAGCCCACGGAATGGGAGAAGATATTTGCAAATGACACTACAGATAAAAGACTGGTATCCAAGATCTACAGAGAACTTCTCAAACTCGATACATGAGAAACAAATAATCAAATCAAAAAATGGGCAGAAGATATGAACAGACACTTTTCCAATGAAGACATACAAATGGCTAACAGACACGTGAAAAAATGTTCAAAATCATTAGCCACCAGGGAAATTCAAATCAAAACCACATTGAGATGCTACCTTATGCCAATTAGAATGGCAAAAATTGACAAGACAAGAAACAACAAATGTTGGAGAGGATGTGGAGAAATGGGAACCCTCTTAAACTGTTGGTGGGAATGCAAGCTGGTACAGCCACTTTGGAAAACAGTGTGGAGATCCCTTAAAAAGTTAAAAATAGTGCTACCCTATGATCCAGCAATTGCACTACTGGGTATTTACCCCAAAGATGCAGACGTAGTGAAAAGAAGGGCCATATGCACCCCAATGTTCATAGCAGCGTTGTCCACAATAGCTAAATTATGGAAGGAGCCGAGATGCCCTTCAACAGATGACTGGATTAAGAAGATGTGGTACATAGATACAATGGAATGTTACTCAGCCATCAGAAAGAACGATTACCCAACATTTGCAGCAACATGGACGGGACTGGAGGAGATTATGCTGAGTGAAACAAGTCAAGCAGAGAAACACAATTATCATATGGTTTCACTCATTTATGGAACATAAGAAATAGGAGGAAGATCGGTAGGAGAAGGAAGAGAAGAATGAAGGGGGGGTAAAGAGAAGGGGGAATGAACCATGAGAGTCTGTGGACTCTGGGAGACAAACTGAGAGCTTCAGAGGGGAGGGGGTGGGGGAATGGGATAGGCCGGTGATGGGTATTAAGGAGGGCACGTACTGCATGGACCACTGGGTGTTACACAAACAATGAATCATGGAACACTACCTCAAAAGCTAACAATGTACTGTATGGTGACTAACATAACATAATAAAAAATTATTATTAAAAAAATAATAAAAAAATAAAGATAAATCTGAGCTCCAAAGATCCACCTTTTCCCTGGTTACTTATTTCTATTTCCTAAGGAAAATACAATTGGATTGGATTGATTTATCACCATCCAAGACTAAATACAAGTATTAAGCATGTTTGGGAGCTAAGAACTTAGCCTAGGGCCTTAGGAAACTCATGTCTTGTCTTTAGGGGGGGGCATCCTGTTTTTTAAGACACAAAAATACCCACCTAGCCCTTGCATATTCCAAAAATCTGTTCAATCACCAGCACACGTCTTCTGCTCTGGCAGGATGGCAGGATGGCAGCCACATAACACCCCCCCCCAACAGCTGCTGCTGGAGGAGACATTGCAGAAGTATCCCAAGTTGCCCATGGTCCTCGCCATGTGTAAGTTCTGCAATGGTTGATGTGGACAATATATCTAAACCCACCAATAATGGAACAACAGCAAAACACAATTTTAAACTGACAACAACTGGATCAACTGTTACTGTGAAATGAGGAAGAAAAAAAAATAAGGGAAAAAGGTGAGGAAATATTTCTCAAAGAAGCGACAGTAAATTCAATTTTGTATGGAGGCTATGCAGGTAATTTAAGTGTGTAAATCTGGACAGGTGTAAGACAAATGTGAGAAATGCAGCCTGTTTGAACAGGACAGTGGGTGTTCTAGTGAAAGACATTTAAATTAAAATTTTGAAATGAAACCAGACACTGTGGGCCATCTATTTTGGTTTCAGCCCACTGGCTGTCATTATGAACCCCCGTACCGAATGTCCAGAGGAAGGCTGGAAAAGAAAGGTAAAATCCAGTGGGAGTGTATGACATCATTTCTGCAAGTGATTTTAAGGCCAGAGGCGATGCCTGCAACTTCCTTCCTCTCTCTTCGTTTCCTTCTTTTTTTTTTTTTAACCTTGACCAGGGCTCTAATCCCAAGGTTCACCCACACTTGCACCTCTGTTCACTGGTGGGCCTTTTAGTCTTGTCTACTTAGGATTGTTGTAGCTTTTGTTACCTTTCACCATTGGACAGAAAATATGCTGTAGAGAGTCACAAGGGGTTGCACTCTATGGTACCAATCATACCCCCATGATGGAAGGCTCAGTCTTGCTCAACCAACCTTGATCTACTTTACACTCGATCCCAAGAAGCATCGGATAGTAATCTCAGCTTTGATTTTAAGTGAAATATTACCATGGCTCCTAGTGAAGTGCCGTTACCATGACTTCTAACTTCTTCAAGCAAGAATATTCAGTTAGAGGGCAGTTGAAATTTTAAAGTGGGTCATAATTGAATGTAAGAGGCACTTCTTCCTGCTGCTTTTTGACGTCTGGTTTTGTTTCAGGCTATAGAGATATCCTGCAAATAAGGACCTTGGGTTTCTTAGGAGAGTATTCACAAATGATAGCAAAGCTGTGTGTGTTTTACTTCTTTTTCCAAAATTCTATCACGAGAAATTTCAAATATATAGGTAGCAAAATTTAGAAAGCAAATCACAGTGAGCACTGATATACCATACTCAAGACTGTACATTTTACCATGCTGGTTTCATCTTCTCTTTATCTCTCTAGCCATCCACTAATCTATCTTATCTTTGATGCATTTTATAAATTACAGATAGTCTGCTTTTCTTTAAATATTTAAGTGTGCCTATGTTAATGCCAGTTTCATATTATTTTGAGTTTTTAATTTTGATGTAAAATTTAGACACAATGAATGCATAAATCTTAAGTGTATATTTGCCGAATTTTGACAAATGCATTCATCTGTGGGACTCATACTGCCATCACCTCAGAAAGCTTCCGTATGCCTCTTTCCTGTCAATCTCTGCTCTACGCCTGTCAAAAACTACTGTTCAGATTACTTTTTACCATAGATTAGTTTCAGGCCATCATATGAATGGAATTGTACAGTATGTATGCTTTTTCATTAAGGCTTCCACTCAGCATGAAGGTTTTATCCTATTGTTGTATGTATCAGCAGTTTGTTTCTTTCTTACTACATGATTATCCCACATTTTATCCCATCTTCTGTTGGTGACACCTGTGTTTTTTCAAGTTTTAAAGAAATGCTGGTTGCAAGTTGTAAGGCAAGTTGTGGAAAGGCCACGATTTTATGTCCTTTCCTGCAATGTATGAGAGTTCTAGTGGCTTCATATTCTTGCCGGAGTTTGGTGTTGTGAGTGAATTTGAATTTTAGCCATTTATATGAATGTGCAATATTATTTCATGTATATTTTTTCATGTGCCTGAGACTATATGGAGTATTTTTTCTTGTGGTTACTTTCGGTTTGTATATCTTCTTTGGTGATGAGTTGGTTTGAATCTCTTGTCCATTTTAAATTTGGTGTGTGTGTTTATTACTGAGTTCTAGGAGTTCTTTATTTATCTTGGACACCAGTTCTTCACCAGATACAAGTGTTTGTAGCTAGATTGTTTCAATGGGACGTAAGTACAACCACTCTTGAGCTTCAGGCCTTTTATTTGGATGAGCAAACCCTCTGTCATTAGCCTACTGTCTCACTTCTTTCGAAATGAGTTTCTTTGTCATTGGAAGTGTGTATACAGAGCTCTACAGATGTATAATATACCGTATTTGAAAGATGTCTTTAGGTATAATATACAGTTCTTGAGAAATGTCCATCCTTTCTAAGCTTTTAGGTTTTGTTTTCCCTGAACCACTTATTTGAAAAGTTTGGGAGAGAAAATAAAACCAGAGGTGAAATAACTTGGTAACTACTACCCTCTTAATATTAAAAGGTAGAGGGGCACGTGGGCGGCTCAGTTGGTTAAGCCTTCAGCTTGTCCCTCTCCCTCTGCCTGCCACTCCCCCTGCTTCAGTTCTCTCTCTCTCTGTCAAATAAATAAATAAATAAAATCTTTAAAATAATTACAATATAAAGTTTATTAGTCCTTGCAAATAGGTTATTTCACTTGATACTCATTGGATAGCACTTGAAGCGAGGCTATTAGCTCCACTTTGCCGATGCATGGAGACTTTAGTGAGGATAAGGCCCTTGTTCAAGACCATTCAGCTGGCAAAAGGAAGAGTTGGATTTAGTTCTTCTGACCCTGCCCACCACTGCCTGACAGCATAGTTGGGGTGTATCCTGGTGGTCAGTGTTGGAATTAGGGCTGGAAGGTCAGCAACTTACTATCTTCCTGATAATGAAGACACAAAAGGTAAGCCCCCATTAGTAAGTTACTAATTCTGAATGGCCAGGATCTGGCGAATGCATCCACCCTGTGTCCTATATCTATGAATTGTGAAACAGTTTGTCAAATTAATGGCAACTCGACTTGCAAAAGAATGTAGTGACCTGTACTCTGGTCAAGTTCCCTTTTTAGTTCTAGTATTTTGAAGATTTTCACGTGTTGAAAAAAAGAAGTTTGGGCTAATTCCTCCAAAGTTTATTTTTAGCAAAAGCTTTGCAGATGATACGCAGAAGACATTTGCGAAGATAAAATTATTCTCATGGCATGAATCAGATTATTGCTGCTCATCTCCCTTAAAATAATGGGTTCTTTACATTTGTTGGATTTATTTTAACACATTAAAGCATTTTCAAAAGTGAATGTCAATTTGAAAAATTACTCTCTCCATGTGTTCAGTAATGGAAGGGAAACGCACAAGTGCACCATCAGCAAATATCTAAGGGTTTCTCTTATTAAGCCTTCCCATCACATCAGAGCAGGTGAAAGGATTAGACGACTTAATTCCTGCTTCTCATTCCGTTTCCATCAGAGCTTTAAATATTTACTACCGCTTAGGAATCTTGCATTTTGGTAATCTTTGATGAATTGGTTATGTGTTTTGAATTATCACAAAAGTGCCCTATAGAAAGATCTTATCTTTTGCATCTCTCCCTTCCTTCCAACCCCAGGCCCACTGAAAGTAGGTTAGGGAAACTAGATCAAACATAAGTCTAAATAATTGAAACTGGGCTCCTTCTGGGAGCAGTTGAAATCCTGTTGCAAAGCCCACAATATGACTGGTAGAAAATTGTTTGGAGTTTAATTTTTTTTTAAGTAAAGTGTTTTCCTTGACCACGTTTCTTGACAAATGTCCTGTACATAGTAGGAATTCAGGAAACCTCTACAAATTGAATTGAAATCTATTTTTTCCTGGGGACACACTATTTCTTTTTCCTCCTTCCCCCCCAACCCCCAACCACTCCAAATATTCAGAATGTTGGGTTTGAGTTTGGGGCAGAAGTTCTGAACTGGCATCACTAGATAGAATTTAAGGGATCTGCGAACTCAGGTGAAAAATATCATCCCTTTCTCATGAATAATCTTTAATTAGAAGTTAGCATTTCCTTCTATTGTAACTACAAGCACTTCCCCAAATACCGTCAGTATTTCTAAACATTTGCCACTAATAGAAATCACAGATATCTTCAAATTATATAACATTTTTGTGGATATTCTGAAATGTCATTCATGTTCATTACTATTTGAAAATTATTGGGTTCACTAGAAGATATTTTTATTAAAATTTTATTTCATAATAAAGCACATTTATTACAATAACACATATTATGTATTCCTTTTATTACTTCAATAATATTTTAACATATTCAGTTTCCTTGGTAATGCCATGTATCTTGTGTTATGGATTTGAACAGGGCTAGGACTAGAGCCCTGCGTTGGATAAGCTAGAGTGACTGTTTCCTTGAGGGTGATATTCCGAGGGTATAAGGTTTCAGAAGGCACTCAGGTCTGTGCAAGTGCAGAATTGGTACGCCGATCTGAGAGTGAGGGTCTTCAATTCTGCAATCAGCACCTCCTTTGTCTCACCCTAGTCCAGACTTGTATTTGAAAATCCTATGCTGCGGGGGAATTCCCTTGTTAGTGATCCCCATCTTTAAGTGAAATCATCCTTCAGTAAATTCTGACACACCCGTGGAAACTTGGATGGTGTTTGGGAAGACTGAAGGAACATGGGAGTCCAGAGAAGTGTGGACTTTGTTCACATTCAACCTGCTTTTGTGGACTTGGGAGCCAGGCTTTGTGGCCAGGAGTTCTGAGGGGTGGCCAAGTGCAAAGTAGGAGGGGGCCACTGGGGCACTAAGCACAACAGGATAGTAGCAAAACACTTGATTGTTGTGCAGATGACAATAAACCTTGAAAAGGACCTCTCAGGGGGATGCAAGATAGACCCAACACTTTCTGAATATCTCCTGGAAGTAGCTGTCCTGTCCTCATCCCTGCGGCCTGTGATGATGGCTCTAGGAGATTATCCAGGTGAGTTTACTAGGGATGTTGTGCAAGTGGGCTTCTCCCTTAGGAACTAGGAAAGCCCCTAAACACAGGCAATTTTCTCTGGCTGGTAGCAGAAGAGAAAGTCAGAAAAAGTTAAAGCATGAAGCGGTTTGACGCACTGCTGCTGGCTTGAAGATCAGGGCTGGTAAGGAGTGTGAGTGGTCTCTAGCTGAGGGAGACCCTGACTGGCAGCCAGCAGGGAAATGTGAGACTGGCAGCCAGCAGAGAAGGGCCCAGATTCTACCAACAACCGGAATGTGCTGGGGAGGAGATCTCCCTTCGGAGCTTCCAAAGGAGCACTCAGCCCCAGTTGACCCTTGGTTTCGAAAGCCTGTGACACCCCGGGCAGAGAACCCCGTCTTACCGTGTCAGACCTCTGACCTACAGAACTTTGAGGGTGATGTTTTAAGTTGCTAAATCTGTAGTAATTTGTCATATAGCAATAGAAAACCAGCAGGAGCTGACCACTGAAAAATGGGGAGGGATGGAATACATTGGTTACACAATGGTACAATTAAGTAAAACTCTTTGGCAGACCAAAGTGTTGTGTCACAGACTTCCCCAAAGCCTGTGTTTCCGTCTCTATTTCCAAACTTCTCTTCACATAAAATCTACTGAATATCTGTGAGTCAAGTAGCATGCAAGTTTTTACTTTAGCTCTTTTTAGAGCTAACTCTAAGGATTTTCCTTTCCAACTAAAAATGGATCTAATATGATCTTAACTGAAAGTACATATACTTAGTTTAATCAGGACTCTATGTAGATGGTAGAAGCAAAATAAATAAAAGTGCTCCAAACATATTCATCATGTTGTATATTTGAAACTAATATAGTGTTATATGTCAATTAAGATTCAATTTTTTAAAAAATGCTGCAAAGAATGAGGGGGAACTATTGTATGATGCCATTGAAAAAAATGTGACAGCCACAACCCGGTTAAGACTCTAGGTCCATTCATCTGCAATTCTTTTGGTGTGGTTCTCTTTTTTGTGTTGCATGCTGCACCATAACTGCAAGATGGGTACAAGGAATAAGAATAGTTAATAGCTTCCTCATTCCCGTCCCTGTGGAGGGAGCCTTGCTTTACCAAAGTAGCTAACAAGGCAAATTCTGTTAGAAAGGGAAGAGGGAAAGCATTTATAGAGTCCGCAACCAACAAATGCCTAATGTATTAGTATACCCTCAGTGTTTACAGACAGCATACCGTACACTCCAGTGATTTTGTGTTTTCCTCTAGTATTTTGAACACCAAATTAAAAAAAAATGAATTTTAAATATTGGTGAATATTTGTTGGATCCTTGAATAGGAAAAGACATTTAAGTATGAAAGCACTAAAGAAAAAGAAAAAGAAAAGGATCATATTATTTTAAAATTGTACAATGAAAAGTTCCATAAAAAAGGAATAGAAATTAAGAAAATTATTTGTCATGAAAATGATGAGAATTAATATTCTTAAAAAATGAGAAGGTTTTTATACAATCTCAAAAACAATGAGCCACCTGGTAGTGGACACTGCTTAGGCTTTGCCCCGCTCTGCTTGGCTGTTGGAGCGAAGCCAGCACCCGCTTCTTCTCACCTAGGCATTGCACCCAGGACAGGCTGGAAGTGCCAGGGAGTTAAATCCCCAGTCCCCGACAGCCCCTAACCACAGACTGGTAGGAGCTGTGCAAATATCCCAGCTCCCTAGTCCACAGGAGGGATAATTTACAGTGGCAACCTACCCTTTATCAGCTCCCTTCACTTCCCTGTCTTACTTTCCTTCCCTCACACAAGGGTTTCCCGGGATTACCAACAAAACCCACTGTTTCCACTCAAATACCACTTTCAGGAAGAGTTCTGATGAGAACCAAAGAGAAGACATGCCTCTATAATAATTTTAAAAAGTGAATAAACAAATCACAAAACTCAGCCCTCCCCTCCCTGTGCTCCAAAGCTGGGTTTGGATGTACCACGCTATAACATTGCTTTGAACACCCCTCTAGCTTAGGAGATTTGGGGGAAAAATACATATACATATGCTTTCAAAAATATCTCTGCCATTCAATTCAGTATAACTACTTCTGTTCATTCTTTATTGATGTATTCAAAAATGGCATCTGGTAAATTAGAAAATGCCTCAATTAATAACATCCTTTGTACTAAGTATGAATTGAGAGAGGAGGGGCATCCAATGACAGGCTCTCAGAGTGCTCATTTTGTGACAGGGACCTGCAAGAGTGAAGGAGGTGGGGTGAAGGAAAGAATAGACAGAGGCTCTTGCATGCTCTTACCTTTCTCCTTCAGCCAGTCCTCTTGGCTCTGGTGCTGCACTGGCCTCCAAGACCTGGCTCCAATGCTCACCTTTGCTTAAGGCTTGGCACCTCCTTCTCTCGGCCTGTTTCTGTGTCTCGACTCTCCCTGAGCTATGATATTGAATTTCTGGCATTGGCCTACCTATTCTTTCCCAAATGTCTCACTTGGACCTCATCCAGTTTTCAATGTCACTCCTTTCACACTTCAGTTGTCACCCATTCAATTTTGTGACTCATATCACCCACACTATTGCTCCATTTTTAAGAATGCACTACCGTGTTCCATGTCTAAATATCATGCATCATTCCAATATTTTACAATCAGTACTGTAAATGATATTGGAGTGGGTTAAGGGTTTATGACGATAGATTGTGAGGACTTTATGCATGCATTTTCCAAAAGGTAAGAAGCAGATGCTTTTTAAAGCCCTGGATATGGGCTTCATATTTCTGCAGAAATTCATTCTAAACCAAGAAAATCACCATTAAATGGAAGGGACCCTTACTGACTGTACCAGGGCGGACTGCACCTCATCCTGCATTGACTACTGTTCACTCTTGTGAAGATTCAGTGAACTTAGGCATGCCAAAGTGTTCTGCAAATTTTGGATCCATATGTCAGTGGATGTATTGGTATATTTTATATAGGAAAGAGTTCAGTGTGGTGATTCAATTTTTAGAGAGAGGCTGAACAACTTTTCATAATGCTGGCCAAAGGGTAGAGCCTCCACTTATTTTTATTCAAGTAATCATAAATGCATTTGATTCCCTTCTTGCTGTCTTGCATGAAATAGGCTAATGCCATTTAGTAAACCTTTTTGTATCTGCTGATACATTAAAATATACAAAGAACCACTGTTTTTCATTTTTAAAAGTGGAGAATCATTAAAAATCACCAGTGATATGTATAGTTAATTGAATTGCTGCGCTAAAACAGTATTATGAATAAACAACTCAATGGTACCTGGTGAAAATGAACTCATTACATGCAGACTATAATTATAAGGCATGATAAATCATATGCAGAGGTTATCTCCATCGTAAAGTAAATAACTGTCTCACTCAGAGCTGATTTGCTAAAATACTATCTGGAAAACCAATAAATATTCATTATTCATATTAAACACAAAATTCTGTCAGTAGAATACCTCTTTCAAGGTCACCTGCATTGAAAAGCACAAAGAAGAGGCAGCCGAGATACACTTTTTCAGGTCCCCCTTGAGCCACAAAGTTTTTTGGTTTTTTGTGTTTTGTTTTGCTTTGTTTCATTTTGTTTTGTTTTGTTTTTTACCTCTAACAAATTTCCGACTCCGCTCTGTTCCATTTGGAAAGTGGAATTTTGGATTTGCTGACTCCTTTTGCTTCATACATATATCGTAAAGCATAAAGTGTGAATAGCTCGATGAGAATACCTAGAAAGCATGAAATCTATGTAAACATAAGACACTCATGATTTTTTATTTCTAGTAGTTTAAAAAAATTACTTCCTTTGATAAATGACATTACATATCTCTCAAGGCATTTTCAATCTATGAAAGCCACTTAAACCATATAGTCTTATCATAGGTATAACGGAAAAGATCTAAATGCACATGCATTGAGAATTATGTACTGGAACGTGAAGTCAAATGCAATCGTTAGACACATCAAGGTTTTTGATCATGTTGATTTAAGTCGGAATAACACACATTTGGAATGGAAATTTGGTCCCACAAAGTACGCCACTAATTCAAAAAGATCATTTAAATATATTTGTACCAGGAATATTAATATACTTTGCTGTACAGTTTATGTACTGTTAAATGCAACAGATTTTTTTAAACATATAATGAAAAGTAAATTTCATTTCTAACAGCTAGCAATAAATTAAAAAAAAAACCCTTTATTTTCACAATGGACTTATTTCCTCTTTTACCTTCCTGAAGTTAATACCCTTTCAGACTGATATAGAAATTTCTGTTCACCAAGATGTGAGTCCAAGCTTGGAGCCCAACTGCTTGGCATTTCTTTGACTGGAACTTCAGCAGCAGCTCTGATTATCAGCTGAGATTATATTTATAAATCTGGTTTGGTGACATTCCTGAACCTTCATGTAGATCCTAGAACATCTTGGCAGGGGACCATCTGATCAAGCACTAGTGAATCCCTGGGGTATGTGCCTGTCACAAGAGAGTCCATCATTTTAAAACTTAGGACTCAGCCAAACTTCATTTTCCTACATAAGAAACCTAGAAAGGTTTTGAAGTATCTTTAAGAGTTCTCATAATTAGGGGCGCCTGGGTGGCACAGCAGTTAAGCGTCTGCCTTCGGCTCAGGGCGTGATCCCGGCGTTATGGGTTCGACCCACATCAGGCTCCTCTGCTATGAGCCTGCTTCTTCCTCTCCCGCTCCCCCTGCTTGTGTTCCCTCTCTCGCTGGCTGTCTCTATCTCTGTCGAATAAATAAATAAAATCTTTAAAAAAAAAAAAAGAGTTCTCATAATTAATGTTCTGAGTATGACAGAAATCGTTATATTTTTATTTGTTGATATCATTTGTTGTGTGTAAAAACTCAACAAAGAGTTCTCATAATTAATGTTCTGAGTATGACAGAAATCGTTATATTTTTATTTGTTGATATCATTTGTTGTGTGTAAAAACTCAACAAAAAGGTGCATTTATGAGAAACAAAAAGTTTCTGAGTAAAAGAGAAAAAAATGAATCATGAGCTCCTATCACGTGTTGGTGATTTTCATGGTGTAGAATCAATTTTCGCAGACAAGTGAAACTGACACCTAGTGTTTAAGAAAAGCTAATTCTTCGACTCTGGAATATATGTGTGTAAAGTCCTTTAGTTTTATCTTTCTTTCATTACCATTGAGGACAGGGATTATGGAGTAGTACACCTGGCACCTGATATTTAGACATGGAACATGGTAGTGAGTTCTTAAAAATGGAGCAGTATTCTGGGTGATAATGAGTCACAAAATTGAGTGGGTGACCACTGAAGAGTGACAGGAGTGATACTGAGAACTGGATGAGGTCCAAGTCAAATGTTAAGGAAAGAGTAAGTAGGCTAATGCCAGAAATTCATCATAGCTCAGGAAGAGTCAAGATACAGAAACAGGCCAAGAGAAGGAGGTGCCAAGACTTAAGCAATGGTGAACATTGGAGCCAGGGCCTGGAGGCCAGTGCAGCCCAAGGCCAGTGCACCCCAAGAGGGCTGGCTGAAGGAGAAAGGTAAGAGCATGCAGAGAGCCTCTGTCTATTTTTTCCTTCACCTACCTCCTTCACTCTTGTTACAGTTTCCTGTAACAAAATAAACACTCTGAGTGCCTGTCATTGGATGCCCCTCCTCTCTTATTTTAACTTAGCATAAATTATGCTATCAATCAAGCTACACTTTTTTTAAAAAAAAGACTTTATTTATTTATTTGAGAGAGAGAGACTGAGCAGGGCGGAGGGAAAGGGACACGCAGACTCCCAGCTGAGCAGGGAGCCCGATGCTGGGGTCGATCCCAGGACCCTCAGATCATGACCTGAGCCAAAGGCAGACACTTAACTGACTGAGCCACCCAGGTGTCCCTCCAGTTACACTAATTTAATTTAATTTAATTTAATTTAATTTAATTTAATTCAATGAATAAATTAATAAAGAAGTGATCATAGCAGACACAATGAGCAAGAGGGCATAAAGATTTTAAAACTATATAATTTGGCAAATCTTCTCTGGTTTTGTCAATTTGTGTTCTTATCACCATGTATGGGGAGATTCCCTGAATATAGCTTTTATAGTCCTGAAGATTATTTCTTAATCATGGATAATCCGATAAATGAGAAAAAATTTGTTCTTCCCATAATGGTCATTTCTTTGACAACTGTGAGGCAAAAATTTTCATGTTGATAGCTTTTCTTTCTTTATGAAGTGCATTTTCATGTTCTTTTTGAGGGGAGGGGATGTGTGTCTTAGCTTGGGTTCCCCAGGAGCTGCCATGAGATAGAATATGAGAAAGAGTCATTGATTTGGTGAGTGATCCTGGAAAACACTGGTAGGAGAAGTGGAGAAGTGAGATGGGGACAGAAGAAAGCCTCTAATGTGTGCATTTTGGGGCGTGTTATTAGCACAGGTACGTGGAGCTTAATCTCATTATGGAACTGGAACTTAATCTCATTATGGAACTGAAACATTCAGAGTTAGCCCATCCACAAAACTTGAGAGCTAGAATAATTACACACTCTTGTTACAAGCTGGCTGATGGCTGCTGAGGAAACTGCATTTTGTCCCCTGGAATTTTTATCCATCACCAGGGGGAAGAGAGAAGGTTCTTAATGCAGGTGCTGACCTTTGGAAAATGTTCAGATTGTATTCAAATCGTGTTGGCTCAGAGGATAGGATAAGGCACCAGCAGCGTCTATTATAAGATCATTTATTATTTTCCTCATCAATGATTCATCTGGAATTCATATAATGGAGGTAAGGTTATCCCTTGCTTATTTTCAAAAGACTCAGGCAACTAAGCCAAACCATTTTATAATAATATATTAATTTCAGATTATTTTGAGAAGGTTTTAGCTTTTGCATTTTAAAATGTTTATGTATATGATAGAATAAGTCCTCTCTCATCATAACTTTTTACCCAGTTTTTGACTTCTATTCATGCCTAAAGTTCTAGGTAAAATTCAGAGTGATTTTGTTAAGTATCGTTGAGATTTTGCTAAGTATCATTGAGATTTTGCTTGACATTGCTCACTCCGATATTAGCCTTGCACACTAATTAAGGAGACACTCCAAGATTTTCAGTTAATGCTTTTCATCTCCATAGAAGCATACGTTTTTAAAAAAGATATCAGTAAAACCTTCTCCTTGTACTTTTCCATATGACATTCTCGTACTTTCCATATGAAAATTTGATATTCATATTCAATTTCATAATGAATGGAATATTTAGGGTCTTTAAGTAAGAGATATTAATGTCTTTGGAGGTGCTTTGGGAAAAGTTGGGGTGGAAGGTAGAATGATGTGTGTCTTAGATATTGGTCAGTCCTTGGTGCTCTGAAGAGAAGTGAAGACAGACATTGAAAGAAATGTTTCACTGGATAACTGTGAGGCAAGGGCCTACAGCCAGATATATTTTGGCTGTTAGTGACAGCATGTTAATGAGAGAGAGTGGTGGGGAGGGAGGGTCTGTGACATCCTACGTCTGGCTGGCACTTGGCAGTGGGAACTCCTGTGAATTAGCACCTAGAAGGGCTGCTGCTTTGAGGGACAGAATTTGTCATGTGGAAGTCAGTGTGTTAATACAAGACACCAAAGGCAATGGGGAACAGTGCCTTTGAGTGGCTTCGAAGGGAGGGGAATGGACTTGGGTGCAGGGGTTAAGAGAAGTTCTGAGGTAGCAAGGGCAAAATGGATGAAATTAAGGGTAACTAATAAATGGAAGGAGTTTTTCCTACACTCTCACATGCTTAATCATTTTTTACTGGGAGTTGGATAAACCATATTCATTGTGTCATTAAATTAATGCACATTCCAAAAGAGATTAAGAACCTCTGGTCTGAGGGCAGCTGTCTAACTAGATAAAATAAAATAATGGTCTGTGTGTTGTCATTGGAGGAGGCATTTGTAGTTTTCTTCCTAAGCCAAGAGAAGCTATCACCCTTTCTCTTCTCTGCTCAGTTGTCCTGCCCTTCTATCCACAGAAAAGAAAGGAGAGAATGGTCACAGGCAAGGTAACAGAATCACAATAAAGTAAGAAGTAAGTCTAATTAATAAAAAATAATAAAGCCAGGTTAAAATAAATCTTTCAATGAGAAGGACATTCAATGACATTCAATTTGATTGAATAAATGTTTATTGGATACCTGGTAGGTACCAAGCACTCAGCTGGGAATGGTCTGTGAGTTTTTAACACTCTTTGAAAAAAGAAGTGTCTTTTTTCCTTTCATCATTGATCATCACAGGTAACGTGAAACTTAGATTTCTCTATACAATATCCCTTAGCAACTCCTTAGCAACCTTCAAAGGAGCAAGTTTTCACCAGTGGGGTCCAGAGAATCAAATTTTAAGAAAAACCATCTTCCTTTTGCCACTAAACCTTTCATTTTAAATGTTTTATAAGTGAAATAAAGAAACATCCCCAATAAAATTTTTAATTATTCATTATCAAGTGTTCCTTCTCATCCCAATATCTAACATAATATTGTGAATAGCAAATGCCTGTTAAATTGAATCTTATTAAATATATCAAATCTAGGAAAATCTATCAGAAACAGTACCCTTCTTCTCTTGTATGGTAGACAGAATAATGCTTCCCTCCCCCCAAGATGTCCATGTCTTAATTCCTGGAAAGTGTGAGTATGTTATCTTACAAGGCAAGGGGGGATTATGGTTGCAGAAAGGATTAAGATTGTTAGTCAGCTGAGGGTGACATGGAGAGAGGATCTTGGGTTATTCAGGTGAGCCCAATGTCAACACAAAGGCCCTTAAATGGGTTATAGGGAGGCAGAAGGGTCAGGACCTGAGAGCTCGCACCATGAGAAAGACTCAACAGGACATTTCTGGCTTTTTTAACATGAGCCAGGGGATGCAGGCAGTCTCTAGAAAGAGGAAAGGCAAGAGAACAGATTCTCCCCTAAAACCTCAAGAAGGGAGCATAGCCCTGCTGACACCTTGGTTTTAGCCCAGTGAGTTCTGTTTTGGATTTCTGGCCTTCTGAACTGTAAGATAATAAATTTGAGTTGTTTTAACCCAGAAGGTTTATGGTCGTCTGTTACAACAGCAAGAGGAAACAACAGCAAGAGCAAACACCTTGCATAAAAATAATGCCCATGGTTCATAGTATCATTTTCCGTCCTTTTCCTCATTGATGGTATTTACATAATCCCTGGTTGCCCCATATAATTAATGGAAGACATGGGAACCTGAATACACTTTGCCCTCTGTCTGGGAAATTTTAGCAACCATGTTTAGGAGCCGTCTACCACACTAGCCTTGAACTCCACTTACGTGTTTTTTTTTTTTTTCCCCCACCTCTGCTTACAGCAGTTAAAAAATAAACAAACAAAATTAACTAACAAAAGAAAAACAACCTGGCTTTTCATTACGTCCTTTGTCACTCGCAAATATTGTCAATATTTTACACTCCGGCGGTGGCCTCCTGTCCTTCTAAATTGCTAATGCTCACGTTCCCTCCCTTTAATCCAGGGACATGCTGGTAAACTGGCACCCAATTTGCAGTCCTTGCCAATCTCTGTGGCATAAATACTCCCAGCAAAGATTGGTTCGAACTACCAACATAAGGTCATTGAAACAGAGTAGAAAGGAGAGGCGCACAGTCAATTCTTGCTAGCTCCTGGGTTCTAACCTGCCACTGTGCCAATCCCTCCATTTTCTCTCCCTGCAAAAGCCTATCTGTTGCCTTTCTCTTCTGTCTTCTGTTTGTACTTCCTGTGTGATGACACAAAATCTACTCTCTTAGAATTTCAGTATTAGCAACATTATACTTATTCCCGGCCAGCAATACTTCAAGTCTGGAATCAATGGAGCCATCGACTCTTTACTTGCATCTGAATTTCTGAGAGCTCTGTGAACAAGGACTCAACTGGTTAAATGGGTGTCCCTAAAAATGGATAGATTCTCTTTGCTGTTGGGTACTCAATGCTGCTGATGCACAGTCTGGCTTCAGCTCTGTTGACTCTTCATTTAATGGCCTTTGAAAACCTCAGTCTATCTACTTAAGCCCACTCTCCTATTCCATCACCATCACAAGCATTGAAAACCTTGGCATTGGTATTGGCAAGAAAATGGAGGCCTTTGGGGAAATTAATCAATCTTATGTTCTGACCTTCCCAAAATTCTTCTTCACTCACCTCCATTTTAATTCTTAATCTCCAGTTGCCCGAGTTATTTTTCACCCTGTTTGAAGCCAACTCCCTCATTTATACTCATGTACCCAGCACTCTCATCTCTCTGGGCACTTCCTTCATCAGTGGAGCTCTATCTGTGGCCATAGCTGTTCCTTCAGATTGAATTTCTTCTTTCAGTGCTAAACATTTTCTGGTTACTTCCAATTCTAAAAAACAAACAAACAGAAAACACAGAACCAAATCTCTTGCAAGGTGACATCTTTTTTTTTTTTTTGGTGCTGTTGTATCTTTCTCTCCTTCAGGATTCTGGAGAGTCGTTTACACAGGGCATCATCTTGTCTCTTCTGGTTCATTTGGCTTTTTCCCGTTCTTCATTTTCCATTCATTTCTTAGGCAATTTTACCCTTCTTCCCCCACACTCACCCACGTTGGTTGTTCTCACTTAAAGCACCAGAGGTTTCTGAAATTGAACATTTTTAATACTTGTCTAATCTGTATCTATAGATACATAGATAGAATAGAATCGCTCATTTCCTCCTCAAAATGTTCAGCTTCTGTGATTTCTATGAAGTGTTACTTACCTTCTTTCCTTCTTCTGTGGTTCTTTTTCTCTATCCATTTATCCATTTTTCAAATGTGGTCATGTTAGCAAATACCTCTCTCTTATTATAACATTCTTCTGGGCAATATTATCCACTTACGTGGTTTTAATTATCTATTTTTTAATGAGAAGGATACCCAAATACATGTCTCCACCTCCATCTTTTTCACTTTTTACATGAATATTACGTGAGGCTCCCCACTCTAAAGGATCAAAGCTGAATTCATCGTCTTTCTCCCTAAACCTCTTTGCCTTTCTATAGCACCTGTCACACTTGGATGGAACCAATATCTATTCAGGTAAGAAGCTTGGAAGTTGAGTCCTTTCTTTCCCTATGGCAATCAATCGTGAAACCTAAATATTTCCAAAATCTATGCATTTCCCCCCTTATCCAGACATTAATCATTTTCACTAGAATTACTGCTGAACATCCTCATTAGCCTCTCTGCTTCTCTCCAGATTCTGCCTCCACACTACTCCTAAGGTGTGCCAGCTAAAATATAAATCTTGTGATGTCACATCCATGTTAAAAATTCTTAGTGACTCTGCAGGGCCTGCATGGTGAAGCATGAGCTTTGATCAGATCAGAGCAGACTCATTCTGATGTGTCTCTGTTCTCTTTTCCCTGCTGTACCTTATCTCAAAAAACAGTATGCTAGCACACCTGAACTTCGCACAAGCTCCACCCACACCCTACTTATTTTACCTCTGCATTTATGCAAACTATCCCCTCTACCTGGAGTCCCTTACCCTTTATTTATCTGGTTAACTCCTTTACACCACCATTCAAACAGAAAACTTCCCCAGAAAGCCTGGCTGGATCCTGCATTCCCCATGGGTTCACCGGGCTTCCTCTGTACAGTGAGCAAGTCCCTATTATGCCACTCATTCCGCTGTTTCAAAATTCTTTATTTATCTATCTGCCTCATAGAATTAAACTCCTACATACCAAGAGGATGTCATATTAATGATGAAACACATCTAATACGGAACTTGGCACACATTTGCTCTCAGTAAATGTTGGTTGTACTTGACATCAGACCATTGAAATGTGATAAACTTCACTAAATTCTCTCTTCAACACCAGCACAGAATGCTTGATGAATGTTGCAGTTTCTAAGTATGATGAGTAGAATCATTATTCCTGTGACTTCTAATACATCAAAGAGAAATAAAAGAAGGAAGGATGGGAGGAAGGAGGCAAAGAGCAGCAATGAGATTTCTAATTGATTTTCTCCTTAAACTGGAGATTGTAGTGGAGCAAGGGTCAAGAACCAGGTGAACATGACAGAGAACATGAGAGAAGAATGCCTAGAGCTCATGCTAACACCATTTTGCCCAAGGCTGGTCGCAGACCTGACTTCATGGGTATCCAGTTCTCTAAGCATTGACTCCCTGCTATTGATGGAAGTGAGTCCTGGACCAAGATCCGGTGCCATTTCTCCCATCAGCCAGCAGAGGGTGTGATGGAGCATAGGAGTTGGTTGGCAAGTTCACAGGCATTTAGGAAACATAGCTTCCTTTCCCAATCACCTTCTGTTTCTCCAAGCTTTGCTGTCTCTGGGGGGATTTCTGTTATCAGTTGCACTGTTTACTCTCTTGCCACCAAGTATCCATGCAGCCCAGGGCAAGTTTGCTGCTGTCAAAACAAGGAGGAAAAAAGAAAAGGATGGATTTTTCAACGATAAGATAAGGGTAAAGACCCATGAGTTAACTGTGTATTAAGCTATTCTTATAAACAATGAGTGGATGCACAAAAGTTTCTTTTAAACCCTTTCTACTTAATCTTCACAAGGCAATGGAAATATGCAGATATTCCAAGCTCTTTCATCTCCCGCCCCCTCCCAGTTCCCCCCACCCCCCATCCCCGTCAGTTCTGCCATTGCTGGTGCATGAGTCAGCCGGCCTCTTAAATCACTGCATGCTTTCAGTGTCATTTCCAGTCTGCAGCCCTGCAAAAAACTCAGATGTCAGAGGAGACAGATCTGGGCATAATATCACTTGTGAATGATTTATTCCATAAAGTACATAAAAATGCATTTTGAGCTCCTAAGCTTTATTACTCCCATAGTAAACAATGGTGTAAAGAGAACTCTCTTGATGTGTTTACAGTGTGGGAAGTGTCAAGGAGAAGTCATATTACATTTAACATCTTTTGCATTATCAGTTAACTAATAGGGTCAATGGGGGGAAAACCACTTAAATTAAGTGATTGAAAATAATTTCTCTGGGAAGACATGTTGTTGAAGACAGGAAGCAAAAATCCAGATAAAACAAATCACTCTCCATTTCTTTGGTTTCTCCTAGGGGCTTTTTTTGTTTTGGTTTGCTTTGTTAGCTGGCAGTATGTTATGTGGCCTAAATGAAGCTGGATGCAGGTCTTTTAAAATGTTTCCCTACCAAAAAAAGAGAGAGGGTCATTCAAGAGGAATGAACAAAGGATCTTCTGCCACTATTTCACTTCAGTCTGGTTGGAATTTTGGGTAAAGCTATTCTTTATGGAGAGACCCATGAAACACTAAGATCATACCGCAGTTATCATGCAAATCCACGACATACATTTCAAAACAGTTCTTGGAGGGGACAGAATGGCCTCCACCCAAGAAAGAACACTTGCAAATGCAAGTGAGAAATGGAAAAATGTCTCACACTGGGTGAGGTCATCATGAAAGGTTGTTTTATCAGGGTGTTTTACCTAATATCACTGACAAACACGGGGGTGAAAGACTGGCAGAGAAGCAAGGCCTTGAAACAACACATGGAAAGAAATTAGACGCCACATAGGAGGTATTTATAAATGGCAGCTAATATTATTGGGAGGAGCTGTGCAAGATGTAATAATGAAAGAAGATGCTCTCCTTGCCCTCAAAGAACAATGTCATGGAGAAAGCCTATACACAGACATGCACCCAGATGTTAAAATGAGTCAATCCAATAGTCAGGGATAGCAGGGCTGGGAAAGAGTTGAGTGTAAATTGCGTTTGAGCTATCTAGCTTCTAGACTTTGAGTAGTTATACTACCAAGGGAGGTATGGTTCTGATCTCATGGTACTAAGTCTATAGCTTCCACCCAAATTTTGAGGTGTGAGCATAAGATGGATGGATGAGTCCATCTTGAATTCTAACCTGGGTCATGGCTGATACTTGAGGGTAGCCAGAAGAGATCTTCAAATCTGTTTTAAGAAATTGATGTTGAATTTTGGTTTTAATCTCCATTAAGAGGAATAATTTTTACTTCAAATAAAATAGATATTGAGTTTGTTGCACTTCAAATTCTTACGAATATTTTCCTTCAGTTTCTGGTTAATCTCAAATATTTCATGTGCTAGTGTTTTTAAGGTTGATTCCCAGACTCATGAATACCTTTGAATTATCTAATAGCATTTCACACGTTTTCTGGTTTTTTCCTGCATTTTTTATGATAATGACTCCTACTCCTATTTCTTTTGTTTTTTTTTAAGATTTTATTTATTCATTTGACAGAGATAGAGACGGCCAGCGAGAGAGGGAACACAAGCAGTGGGAGTGGGAGAGGAAGAAGCAGGCTCCCGGCAGAGGAGCCTGATGTGGGGCTCGATCCCAGAACGCCAGGATCATGTCCTGAGCCAAAGGCAGATGCTTAACGGCAGAGCCACCCAGGTGCCCCCCTACTCCTATTTCTATTTGTAAGGTATTTTGTTCTTTATTTTTATTCCTTTACATAAATCCATCTATTCAGCACTTAACTATATTTGCATTTGACTGAATGTATACCATCAGGAGCTAGAATATTTATTTAAAGCTTTGAGGAACTAGAATTTCTACTAATAAGGTCACATAGGTACAAACTATAAATCTAACATAAAAAGGAAAAAGAATGAAAAGAAAAAATAAATAAGAATTGGTAAAATCCTCAATTGTGTATAAATATATATTTTTCTAGAGTCAATTCAGTCTCTGGTCATTTTTAAAATGAGGTTTACTTTCAATTAGGGAACTTTCAGTACCACAGCATGTTTTGGCAAGGTAAATTAGAACCATTCCCTGGGATCCATAGTCTGGATTTCCCTCTACTCTTGTTACTGGAAGAAAACGACAACAAGAAAGATAGCAAATGATACAACTTTAAATTCTATGTAATATATAACCCCTCTGTCTTATCTCAAGCTAAATTAGCATGCTTCAAATTTTCTAAGCAACACAATAAAAATAAAAGGATGGAGATTTCAGAGAAATGGAACTTAATGATGCAAGAGTCAACCAGCTGTTGCCTATGGTATCTTTCCAGCAAGAAGTACTGATTTGACAGTGGTTGGTTACCCAAAGAGACTATCTTAGCATCCACAAAACACAGAAGCTGATCACAGTGAAATCTGATCTCTCAGGGGCCATTTCTTTCTATGAGCAAGGGGAACAATGTGGCCATTAAAGTCTTGGGCTGTAGAGTCTGACAGAGCTGGGTTCAAATCACTGTTCCAACTGGGTAATTGTCTGAAGGCCAAGTTCTTTGTCTTCTTAACCAGTGTGTTTTGGTGTCCAAGTATGGTGCTCTTTTCACTGAGCCTAGTGCACCTATATGAAGATTCTTCTTTATATAGTACTCCTGGCAGAATTAAAAACAAACAAACAAAACTACAGTAAGTGGTTCTGTTATTTGACCTACAGGAATTTTTCCTCTACCCCACCTTCCATTGTATTGGTAACCACCACCACAGCATCAACAACACATGTCCATCTAGCTCTCACCATGTGCTAGACATGGTCTAAGGTTTTCATATGATATGTCAACCCATTCGTTCCTTACAAAAGCTGGAGGAGATAAATCACATCATAATATTTCTTGCTTTTTAGAAATTACTAAGTATATTTCTAATTTCTCTCAGGAAGGAATAGAAGTTGAATGCTTGATTTTGAGATTGGATAGCAAATAAAAAACTAAATTCTACAAAAATAATGCTTAGTTGGGAAGTATGAATCAGTAACTTTAAAATGAACAATTATAACATTAAGTTTTCTTATTATAGTGAGGATAAAAGAGGAAAAGAAAGATGGTATAAAACTGGCAGTTATTTCTTATAAATTGGCATACTCAGCTGGTATCTGCGCCTCTCCATAAACATCTTAGATAAAATACAACGATAATAAACCTATATCTGTATTTGATATCATCTTATATCTAATATCCTCTTCTCTAATAGTATCCTATATCTCATAACTTATATCTGTGATATATCTCACACCATCTTATATCCATATCTATATACGTCTATGCATTTGTCTGTATCTTTATCTCGCATCCATATCTGAATCTGAATGTATAAATTGTATAGAAAATGATCCTGTGTACTAGGTGGTTTTTTCCCTTGGTCAGAAGAAAACTCGTGGTCAGGCAGAGTCAAGGGCATTTGCAGCATGTGTCTTTAGGCCTGTAGATGGGAGTTTCGTAGGATACGGGCAGCGTCCACTACAACGACCATACTCAGCAACTGAGTGAAGAAAAGTGCTTGTTCATCTAAAAGATTACATTGATTTTTCCAATTACTTGCACAGTGTACTAGTTAATCTAGTTGTGCTCATAAATGGCCAAAGGCAACGATGACAAAAGGAAAAAGTCATAATCACATTGTACCTAGTAATGGTAAATACAGAATTCTTTTAGCAGTGTTTTCACACTCACTATAAGAAAAGAAACGTGGGTATAATTCCAAAAGGATTATCCAAATGGAGTTCTGCTAGTTCTCAAGAATTAGTATAGGCATGTCCCTGAGTAGGAGTTACGTGTTTTTGAAGGATTTCTTCAACAAAAAGCCATGGCCGACTAGCAGAGTCTGTGCGTAATCCTCTCTCATCAGTCCGGGACTGACGGTATCACTCAACCCTCATGCATTCCTACTTTCTGCCTTTTTGTGTGTCTTCAGAGTCTTAGAACCGCATTTCTGACGGCTGTTTGGAAATAGAGGTAACATAAAACCAACAGAATCAACCTCATGGGTCAATTGTGGTGCAGTGACTAATTGTGCTGACATCTGGGACACAGCTTCTGGGCCAGACATCACAAGGAGTGAAGACACAGAAAGCCACCCTCAATCCTTAAAGGCCTAAGACCCTTAAAAGCTGGTACTGAAAATTAGGAAGTTTGAATTGTAGTAACCATGATTCATCACTGAGAAAACCATCATTCAGTTTTCATGTTTTCTACTGGAGAAGCTCACAACTGTGGACTTAGCATGCCTATGTGATCCTCTCATGACACTTTGTAAAACACATTTTTTTACCTTTATCAACAAAGATTTTTGAATGCTTAATGAAAAAAGTCATTTTTAATATTACTCTTGTGATCCGTACTAACATTCTTTTTAAACACTGGGAAAGAACCATCAGTGTTTGACATTGACAGTTTTGGGTGCAGTATTTCTCAGGGGGCAGGGAGGCGGTTAGAGAAAGCACCATTTGCATTGGTACCCATGTGCCCTGGGGATGAAATAATCCACTGCCCCTTCTGACAGATCAGGACTCTCACAGTCTTTCAAATTCTTGGCTCCCACCAACTCCCGCCTCTCCTTCTGTTATATTCCTAATCGGACTTACTAATTTTTTGTAGTTTTATGGCTTTAGAAACTCCATACATTTGCCCATGCTGATCCCTGTGCCTGAACATGACCTTCTCATCCATCTCCATTTGGAAAACNATGACCTTCTCATCCATCTCCATTTGGAAAACCTATCTTTCTCAAAACCAAGCTCAAACATCACCTCTTCTGACAAGTCTGCGATCTTCCTTCATTCATCATTACTTCCTTTCCTGGGCTGCCTAAAGTCTCTTACTACCCTTCTTTAATTGGTTCTCTTAAGCAACCTGTCATGTCACCCTGACTGCCTTTGCTACTA
>NC_048219.1:186410884-186411062 GCF_002007445.2 Ailuropoda melanoleuca
GCAGCCAGGAAAGCCTGGTCTGCTAAAGGGGAGAACACTGCCCCAACTGAAAATTGATTGCTCTTGACAATAGTCCACGGGGTCCATAGAAACATGTTTAAGAATAGGCCTCACTTGCTGAACGTTACATCATCTAATCCCGTGACCTTCCCCGTGATGTACTACTATTCACTAGGAC
>NC_048219.1:186418571-186423358 GCF_002007445.2 Ailuropoda melanoleuca
CTTGGTGACAGAGGCTTGAAGCCTGGCAGTGATCATTAGGTCATTCATTAGTCACTCATAAATGTCAGTGTTGTATACTCTGGATCCTACACACAGTACTAGTCAATTCCATCCCGCCCTTCCCACACCTCCACCCTATCATACAATCTACTATTGTTACAGCCTCTTAACTCTTCTCCAGATTCTATTCTTTCTCCTTGCTAAAACACTTTATGCATGCTGCTAGATGAACTTTCATAATTGCCCCATTCATAACAGTCAAGAGTTTCCAACTTTCTACCGAATGAATACCAATATCCATAGAGCAGAACTGAAATCCCCCTCAATCTTCTATCAACTAATTTCCAGCTCTATCTTTTGTTCATGTGCATTATACTGTCATAAAGCTAACTCCTCCAGGTAAGTCTATGCTTTTAAGCGGTCTTCCTCCATCATTCTGTTATGTACTCTTGGAAAGCTAACTTCTCCACCTCTTTGTGTCCAGATGCTCTATGTGTCCTTAAAAGCCCAAGCCTTATGGCATTTCTATTCAATGGTGGCTTAATGACCATCTCCTATGTCCCAGGGTCTGTTCCAAGTGCTCCAACGTGGTGCTTTAATTACTTGTCCAGGTTGAAATATTATTACTTCTTTAAATTCCCATGCCAGACTCTCTGCACTTTTCTCAGCTTGGGATGCAGTCATGGATAAAGGTGCTATATTGTCCCAAAGGGTCTGGCATCTCCCTGAGAGTCTGTCGGACTTTTTAATCTCCAGGAAGTCTAAGGGGCATCCAGTACATAGTGAGTGCTTCATAAAGACTTTTGGGNCAGGAAGTCTAAGGGGCATCCAGTACATAGTGAGTGCTTCATAAAGACTTTTGGGTTAAAAAAAGATGAAGAAGGACAACATGGTCTGTGAGACATGGCAAACTCCAGAGCAAATATCTGAAGCCACGAGTTGTAAAACTATTACTTCAGCTGGTTTTCTGTGTTTTATTAGTTGATGTCAATGTAGACGTCAGAATTGTTGGATTTTTTTTTTAACTTCATGCTGTTCGTAGAGCAAGTTTATTCAGTTTTCCTAGAGCTGAAGTTAATTTGACATGATTATGTATGGATACCTGTATCTTAATGTATATGCAAAATGTAAATCAGGCCAGTATTTCAGAAAAATTCTATGCTAATTTGTACTTAAGCAGGTAAGAGAGATGAATAGTTTCTCATTTGTTGTTTTTTCTATTTAATTTTTATGTAAAAATATGAAAATGCATGTATGTATTTCTTCCCAATGAAATGGGTAGTAACTGTTACTATTATAAAGTTATACCTGGGATATAATAAGACTCAATGTCTTTCCTGAAAACTGAAGATTTTCTTTAGCTGATGTAGAGCTTTGCTACTCAAAGCAGTCCCTGGACATGAAGCTTTGGCCTCAGGTGACATCTAAGATTTTTTGTTAGAAATGCAAGTGCAGGGTGCCACCCTTGACACACAGGGTACAACTGTATTCTAGACAATTTTCCAGGTAATTCTAATATGCTAAAAACTGAACAGCAGGTCCTACAGAATTAAAATTCAGAAGCCCATTTCATGAGTAAAATTCAACATGTCAATTAAAGGGGTGACTTAATGTGTCATAAATCAAGGATTATCAGAGATTTAAGAAAAGAGAACCAGATACATTTTACATAAATAGGATTCAGTTACAATGCTTACATTGCTTATGGCATTGTTTCACAAAGCCACCTGATGTCATTTTGCAGGGGGAAAAAAAGGATGGAAGCTCTATGGGGTAGGAATTTCAAAGAACCAATGTTTGCTATTACTCAACTGAAGAAGATTTTTAAAACTGTACATTTCTCCTTAAATCCCATTTGTTCACCCTACACATATGTCAATGAACCAAGCCAACTTAAAAGCTTGGCGTCCTAAACTGCTTCAAAACTTGCATAGAGAAGATTAAAATAACTTGAGCCCTATCTTGTTTTCCTAACCCTTGGAATAATCCAGTTGTTGTGATGTCATTTTTCCCTTGTCTGCCAGCACATATTAGTTTTCTATTGTAAGTTCTCTACTGAAGACATTTGGGGAAAATCTTACTCTTGATAAAATTTTAATTAGATTTTCCATAATTTGGAGATTTGCTCCATATTCTGAGGTATAAAAGTTCTTTATGCAGAAACTTCTTTGCATGTGAAAGCAGACACTGTTGGACTTGGAACTTGCTAAAATAGTTGATACTGAAAGCCCACCTAGTGCCCTTCATGCATGCTTTTTCTCAGGTTCACATTGGTACACTGCTCAAAGATTTGCATCACTATAGAAAGGGATTTACTAATATTACAGATTCGGTACTAAATGGCAGCAAAAAATAGAGAAAGGCAGTGCAGGAAATTGACCCACAAAATATGATCAAATGGAAAAACAGGAAACCAAAGCAATAAAAATAATTACTAGCATTCACCAATCTACATTATTTTGTAAACTATGTATTCATATTCTAACATGTATATCTCTAAATGGAATAATGCCAGGATTTGATTTCTCTCTCCCTTTCTCCTTCCCTGTCTCCTTCCCTTCCCCCAACCTTCCCTTCCAGCAACCCTCCCTCCTTCTTTCCTTCCTTCCTTCTCCCTCCCTTCCTTCCTTTTTCCTCCTTTCCTTCCTTCCCTCCTTCTTTTTTTGGTGATATTATGTAGGCAATCACTTTGAAAATAATTTAGGGTGCAATGGAAATAATCTGGACTTAAATAAAAAGCAACATTAATAAATTGGCCAACGTTTCTCTCCTGTCTAGATTTTTTTTTTTCTGTAGCTGGGAAAGATCCACATGTTGCCACCCTTCTGTCCAAAGAAAACTGAAGTTCTTCTTACAGGAAAGCCATGTAATTACTCTTAGAAAGGCAATTAATCTGCTTTCATTCCTGCCAATATTTGTTTGGGTTCAATTTTTGTCTAGACATCGCTTTCTAATTTTCTGTTGGTCAGTTTTGTATTTTGTTGTATTTACTTCTTAATCTCAATTGGCTATGAATTCACATTAAAATGGTATCAGCTGCGGAACAGAAAGCATGAGAAGTTAGTGGCTCAGTGTACTGCAACCAGAATGCCCAGAGGCTCAGGCAATGAGCATATTTTTCATAATTCTCAGGAAACCAACAAAAACCTCCACTAAAGTACACTATATTCCTTTGTATAATAGGTTAGCAATGGTAGAGTAAGTTGCACAATATCCCATTCAGCTACTGAAATTTTCATACTCTTCAGATCATTTGGGTATAATGGCAAGAGTGGTTTTGCGTTCTTTGGATGGAAAAGTAGTAATCTAAGAGAGGTAATGTTTATTTTAATCACTTGGATTTCTATAGCAAATTATGACAAGTCCATCCTCATCTTTGCTGTACAAAGACCATATAATCAGTCTTAATGACACATAAGTGACTTTGCCTTTGGTTTTGTACAACTTTTTACAACAGTGTTTTGCAAGGATTTTTTTGTCAGCAGTGACAGAACATCTCAATGGAATTTATCTTTCTAGAGGAAAGCAGAGGTTTATCTTTCATTTGAACCTTCACATTGAACTCAAATCAATGCTCTTTGAATTCCATCTTTAATTATCATGTGGGAATGTTTAGTCTTTGTGTTAGGATGGGTCCTTCCTGTCCCCTTTACTAAAACTGACCAGAAGCTGTTTGTTGGTGACCAGGCTAATTTGTCAAGAGTATGCAAAACCACTTTCAAACGAAAGCTTCCCTTTCACTACAAGAACAGAGAAAGACAATACATGAATCCAAGACAGCTCATTCCTTGTGATGATTAGAAAAGTTTTTATAAAATCTCTGGAGGATAACAATATAGGAGAGTAAAGATTATACATTATTTTCAGTGGAATAATATTGTTAATGATCTTGCATTGCTTTCATTTGAATACATGTAGACATAGTGTTACCAAAATCAAGTAATTAGAAAAGGATGTTAATGTCAGATTAAGGTAGTACTCTCTAAACCCTTTCAAAATCTGAACTTGTAATATGGAAGGGTTTAATTCAATATACACATTAAATATTTATAAAGGAAGTGGACATAGCATTAAAAAAAATTAGGTCGGAAGAGAGAACAGTGTTCAAATCCTGGTTCTGCCACTGAGGGCAATGTCACACTTACTGTGGCTGGTTTAAAATGTGCACAAATTCCTGACTGTCTTCCCATTGGGAAGTGGAGTTTATGTGTCTGTGTCTTGTCTCTGGACTGACCTTTTGATTTTTGTTTAACCGAAAGACTGCAGTGCACACGAGGAGCAGTAAGATGGAGAAGCAACTCCCATCTTTGACACGAGTATTCAGGAATGCTTGACCCTGAGGATGGAGGAGAACACTGAGAAAACTGTTGTCCAGGCTCCACAGAAAATGCAAGGTATCAGCAGTGCACAGCTGGAGTAATTTGAAGTTTCTGGTGCACCGATGGCTGAAGTCAACAAAAACAGCAAACAATTCAATTACTGAGTAAATGGACTCCCCTCCCATGCTAACCGCCTGACCGAAGCAGACGTATGTCCATTTCTGGGTATCAGAATTATTTCCTTCAGGCTGTATGGATCATCTCCACATGACCCACCCTTTACCTCCACAGATAGTGGGCAAATGATTTGAATAGATATATCTGAAGAGGAGATATGGCTGGTAGGTAAGCACATGGAGAGATGTGAACATTAGGAATATCAAAACCACATTTGGTTCCACCACGTGTCCAGGGCAAGGACTAAAATTAAAAACAAAATGAGCACTGGCGAGACTGCAGAGCAAGTAG
>NC_048219.1:186423458-186433056 GCF_002007445.2 Ailuropoda melanoleuca
CCACCACGTGTCCAGGGCAAGGACTAAAATTAAAAACAAAATGAGCACTGGCGAGACTGCAGAGCAAGTAGGACTCACCTACATTGCTGTTAGGAATGCCAAATAATAAAGACACTTTGGAAAATGGTCGGGCAGTTTCTTATCACGTTGAAAATGCAATTAACGTCTAACCTAGCAATCCTACTCCTAGATTTTTCCCTAAGAGAAATGAAAACTCTATACTAACATCTGAAAGTGATTTCATCAACAGCCCCAAACTGGAAGCAACCTAAATGTCCATCAACTGGTGAATGGATAAATGATAGAATTCTACTCACTGACAAAGAGAAATAAACTGCTGCTGGATGAACCGATAGGAATAAATCTCAGAAACATGATGGTGGGTGAAAGAGGCCAGGTACAAAAGGCTCATGCTATATGACTACGTTTATATGGCATTCTAGAAAAATGAAAACCATGGGGACAGAAATAAAATGATAGGTTGCCCCCGCTGGCACTGGGGAGTGGGGATTAAATATCAAGCGGTATGAGGAAATTCTTGGAGGTAATTGGAATATTCTGTTTTGATTGTGGTGGTGGTGATTACATGGTTGTATATATTTGTCAAAGAATATGTCACCTGAAAAGGGTAAATTTTACTCTTTGTAGATTTTATCATAGTAAACCTGAGTTTAAAAAAATTCATAAAAGATGGTTTAGAGTCTTTGGAGGATGATAAGGAAGTGTAACACTATAAATCTTATTGTTCAAGATTATTTACTGTTAAAGTTTTCAAGATGCGTTAGTTACAGCTTTTTCCCTTGGGATTTGAGGTTTCAATTTTTCTACAATTACTAAACCACTGAATTTGATTGTAGCACATTATTGTTTTATTTTCTTGAATATTTTCTACTGCTAGAGAACCTAATTAATGTCACTGTACTCCATTTAAGAAGCTGTGTTGATCAAAAATGTTGTCACTTCTCTATAACCCCAGAAGAAACCGACTCATTTAAGTGCTTTTCTCCCTAAGCCTGAAGTTTTGCGACCCACCTATTTTATAGGCACTGATGAAGTACCTGGGTTAGTGTTGAAGGGAACAATGTATGGAATCCTTTGATTGTTGAATATCAATTTTGTAATGTACACAGGTGCCTCCTGGTTTATCTATTTGGTATTTTGTGAGTATTGTTATTTCCTTAAAACAGTGTCCATCTGAATATGCTTATGATTCATCAAGATACCCAGCAATCAAGCTGAAAGGGCCTTAAGGCCACATGGTCACTGGCTTTTTAAACAGAGTCAGTGCTCCTGTTTTCATAATGGACACCTCAAGACAAATAGCTGTAGGGCATTGTCTTTTCCCAAAATTCACCCAAGCCTCTCTGTCTCTCTGACATCCTAATCAATAGTTTTCTCCTTATCGGATACCTGAACTTGGTACTAGGGTTTGTGACCTCTCATTTGAATCTCTGTCTTTGATTCAACAACACATTTGAGGAACCTTCTGGGGAGAACTCACATTTACCTGCTACCTTGTCCCTTGATTCATGTGTATTTTGATTCTAGTGGCTTCCAAGACTGGAGTAGAGATTCTCCCTTTCTTCCTCTGCCCAAAACTCACACTCATGGAAGTACTTTCTTGGATCCTCTCCCTTTCCTAAAATATCCTGGAACAGAAGTTCTCAAAGTGTAGTCCGTGGACCCCTGGTAGTTGAGGAGACTGCTGGGGCTTCCAAAAGGTCAAATCTATTTTCATAACTTTAAGACGTTACTTTCTTTTCTACTGTGTTAATATTTATGCTGATGGTGTAAAAGCAATGTTGCCTTTGTACAAATGAAGAAAATGGTACCAAACTGTAGTAATAATCAAATTCTTCACCATCGCATACTAGCAAAAAAAAAAAAAAAGGCAAATTTCATTATTTCAGTTGAGGATATCCTTGATAAAACAGTATAAGGTATTACTTTAATTAAATCTTAACATTGAATACATACTATTTTAATTTGCTAATCTCTATGATGAGAGGGAAAGTACAGCACTTTTGCTACATACAGAAATTTGATGTTGTCTCAAGGAAAGGGATTAGTGTGATTGTTTTGTTGTGAGCTGAACTAGCCTGTCCCCCCTTTTTTTCCAATTTTATTTGAAAAGCTAACAGGCAAACTGTGGTTAGCAGATTTGGGTATGTAGCAGACATTTTCTCAAACATGAATGAAGTGAGCCTGTCAATTCACAGCAAATAATTAACAGTACTTATTGTCAGTGATAAAACCCAAGTTATCTAGCACTAATCAGAATATGGAAAAGATATATCTGCCACGGTGAACTTGACCATTTCTCAATATTTAAAAGCTTTTGAAATCAGATTGGCGGTGAATATTGACAACTATGATTTTTTGATATTGTATTTTAAAATATGTCAACATTTGGAAAATCCTCATAAGTCAGTGAACCAATATTTTCCAGTTAACCTATGTGTGCTGGTATAAAATAATGTATGGGTAAGACTCATTCAAACTGTAAAAGAGATCAAATGGATTTCAGTGTTTCAATGTCACAGATCATCGATATGATTTTAAATTCTACATGGTAAAAAGAATAGTTAAGAAATACCTCTTGCCAAATTTGAGTGTAGTACCAAAGATAAATACCCATAGTTATCCAAAAAGCTATTGAGATATTTATACTTTTCTCAACTATACATTTAATGCAGAACAGATATGAGACTGCAGCTCTCTTCTATTAAGCAAGATATTAAAGAGATTGCAGAAATGTACCAATGTCACTTTTCTGAGTATTTTTTTTTTGTTTTAGAAATATATTTTTTTCCTCAAAGTGTATTACCTCTGTCAGCATGGAATATGTTTATTATTATTTTAAATGAAGGAATGCATACATATTTTATAATTTCCCAATTTTAACTTCTAATAAAGCAACTATGAATAGTTATAATCCAAATAAACAAAAGCTCTTTGGAGTTCTCAATAATTGTTATGAGTGCAAAAATTCTTAAGACCAACATGTTTAAGAACTGCTGCCCTAGAGCCTCGTAGACAAAAAGACTCCATGCCTGATTCACTTGGTCTCAGTAGATTCATTGAAATTAAGCTGTAAGTTACATGGAATTACACAACCAAAACTTGGAATCCATCAGCCAGCTGATGGAAGTACTGGCCAAGCATCAGAGGCATGGACATTTGCAGTGCTCAAGTCTCGCCTGTGTACATTCTTCTTACCTCTGGAGAGTCTCTACCAGATTGCTCAGCTTTTTAATGGAGTCCAATTTACACAGCTTATCTTAGGGCTTCTGAGTCAGAGTGCAGCTTATTTATAGGAGAATTTCATCCCCTTTATTAGGTAAGACTGAGGAGTAGGTGTTTCTTTTATTCAACTGAGGACCCAGTCACTCAGTTTTTACCTTGTGAATCATGTTTACTGGCCCTATCAAAATGACAGAATCCATATCATGATTTTCTCATTCTATTATATAAACTATTATTGGGGTACAATTAACAGCTGAATATATCAGCACATTATTTGAAATAATATTGTATGCATTTCCCAAAAGACTGGGAAAACTATAAGATAAACTGTCCCAAATAACAGAGTGCACAAAAAAAAGTCTACCTAGAATTTCATGTAAAATGAGAAAAGGATCTTTGGATTCATTCAAAACATCTGCCAGGGGTTGGATTAAGAGAGGTATCCACCCATGCACGTGTTTGCCCACAGCTGAGTCTCTTGGACCAAGTTCCTTAGAAGACAAAACATGAGGCCAAGGCTTGTGTGCTGATACTAAATTGAGAAGAACAGTTCCAGGGAATCAAAAGTAAAGGACAAGGGAAGTGAGACAGGAAAGGTAGAAAAGCAATTATGAAGGAGTATTTTAGCCCTCTGGTCACTGCTTGGTATGAAGCACAACAGATGACTTGATCTCACAGGACCATCTATAAAGAAGCCTTATGAATACTTGCATCTCAGAGTGGTATGTCTATGGAGAGGAAATAAGGTTGTGCCTGCTGGATTCTTCATCTCATTGGTCAACGGTTCATCCTACAGTCTGTTAAATCCCACTGTGTAGGCCTCACAGGTCTACTGCCTCATCTGGACAAAGGAAGACTCATCAACAGACTCAGACATTTCCAGGGCACAGGTGGGAGGAAATATGTTCTCCAGTGGTTCCCAGGCTAACCTGCTTTCTGTACAGACTGAGAAGTATGTGGTCAAAAGCCATGGTGACAGCTGTGACTAAGATCTGATGTATCGCATAGGATGTGTCTGATCGGCACACATAGCTGGTAAAATTCCATAAAGTGTGATTATATCCATGCCATGTTTTACATGGCATATCTCTTTGTTTGTACAAACAAAGAGATCCATCAGCCTTCATTCATACATAAGTTCCAGACTGCACTGAAAAAATCAAGCTTGCCAAAGAAAGGGGCTGCATCTCCATAGGGAGGGGCCCCAGCTAGCAGATGTTGAGCATTTCAGGTGTAATAACTATCCATATTGGCTTCTATAAATAATCAGATATTTCTAGAGATGTGTTGGTTTCTCAAATTCTCCCATGTTGTTGTTATTCTTATTTCACTTCAACAGGGACATCATGTTAACCTTCAGTCCCTCCTAAATAAGATTTATATTTTCAGTTCAACGTGAAGAAATGATCTTTTACTAACGAACTTAGTGTTTGAGAGGCATCACTCAGTATGTGGCTTCCAACCATGTTGGCCTGGTGTCCCCTTGAAACATATCACAGACTGATAACTAATCTGCTCTCCCCATCTGGCCTTTGCATCACTAACAGCATCTCCTGCTTTCCAAGTTCTTCACACTGAATGTAGATCCTTCCAGGGAAAACTAGAAAAAAAAAAATCATCAAATGTGGCCTGATTGTAGTCTGATATGGTAAGATACCTGTGAGTAATAGAATTTAATAGAAGGATAAAAGTATGTCAACACTTCCTAGCTTAGGGCTTATAAAGTAAAGGAAATTGGATATACTTTTTTGAACTAACTATAGGGAAATTATGTCATATTTCACGGAGTCAATTATCCTTGCTTGTCTACTTGATTCTGCTCTATCCACACCTGGAACATTGTATTTAAGATATGTTAAATGAATGATAACAGTCAAAAAAAAAAAGTGTCACAAAGATACACCCAATTAGTAAAACAGTGGGATTGGTTTTTTGTTTTTTTTTTTTTTAAGGGAAGGAGGAAGCATATTTTTATGTCTGACCTAGTCAAACTTATGACAGGGATGCAATGAATTCAAAATATTATTTTTTTCTCAATTTTTCTGCCTAACTCTAAACATGTTATTTACTTAACTGTTCTGCCTTACTCAAAGATTTTAAGAAAGTATATGGGGCAGTTTTCTACTATCCAAGCATGTAGAGTGCTCTCGGCATCTTGCTTCTTCCTATTTCCAGACCACTTTAATTAGAAGACACTCTTAAAATAATTTTATCTTCACCAAGCTAAGTCCAGGAGCCAGAATTCTGTTTCCACCAGTGCTTCCTCCAGCAACCCCTCTGCATTTTGCAGGATAATAATTGTCTGTAAGAGAGAAATCAGCACCGTGGAAGCTTTGTGGAGAATGAAAGAATTTAATATGTAAAGATGAGTTAATGGCTCAATGTCAAAGTTATGTTTGACATTTCAGATTCCTATTTTATGCTACATATATTAAATTGGTTTTTTTTGTTTATAAAAATAATAATAAATGATGATTTACATAATAAAGTTCTGGATTTAAATTTTTGTCTTTTATCATGAGTGATATAACTGGATGCTAAGGACACACAGAGTGGATATGATGTGGAAGTTAAACTTAATTCATGTGTACAGATGACATGGATCAGCAAAGTCATCTTTGCCTCTATTTTTATGTCAACTGATGGTTTCAATGATGTTGTTCCAAGGCTGCATTTACAAGTGGCTAAAAATAAGATCCTTGAATTAATCAGCCAAACCAACCAGAACCAAGGCTAAGGGTGTAGGGCAGGGTGTGCATTCTGGAGTAAATTAGGCTTGGAGAAGGGCCCAGAAATCAGTGTAAAGTGGAGCCTAGGCCTGGCACTAGAGAATCAGTCCTGTGTGTAGATATAAAAGGATGGGCTCATGGTGGATTGGGAGCCCAGACATTTAGGTAAGACTCAGAGGTAAAGCAGGTTTGCAACAACGTTCAGGTAATGTTACGATGTAAATATGACGCTGGGCAGAATTTACTAGAAGCACAGAAAAATTCAAAGTAATTTTAAAGAATATTCTCATGTATTACTGTCCAGCCCCCACAAAGGAATTTTATTTATTGTTAGAGGAGGTCATTGAGAAGATGTGACTGCTGGTTGACCTGTGAGCTGGACTCCAGCAACTGAAGACTCCTCACCACTCCCCTGTCCTTGCAGTATACATTCGGTCCACTGTTTCCACAGTGGGAGCCATTTTCAAGGGCATAGCCTTGAGGGAATAAAGCATTGTTAAGACCACCTGGATGGTACATGTGACTGAACCGCAATATGACCTCTATATAAAGTTCTAGGATTCTGATGATGGGTGCAGAGATCTTTTTGTGTTGTAACCACTTAAGACAAGTCTCATATGTAAGTTCCCTTGCTTATTAAACCTGCCACCTTCCCTCTGGCGGAGCCTGCCTCTTTCTTTGATTTCTCCCTGCTCTCAGTGTGTGGGGGACAGATTTCACCCAGGGAACTCCTGAATTTGCAAAACAACAATTATTAACATTCCACTGTAGAGTGCTTTGCTTCAAATTGAATGATTGATTGATTATTTGATTTATTTATTTGACAGAGAGAGCAAGAGAGGGAGAGGGAGAAGTAGGCTCCCCAGCATGACCCTGGGATCATGACCTGAGCTGAAGGCAGACCCTTAACTGACTGAGCGACCCAGGTGCCCTGCCTCGAATATATTTATAAGATGCACTCAATAATTTTTAAATGAATGGATACAATGAAAACAATAAGAAATTTCTCCTTATGAAATAAGACTGGTGTGCTCAGCTGACTAAGGGCTCCCAAAGTTATCTGTGTCCTAATCCCTAGAACCAGTGAATGTTGACTTATATGGCAAAAGGGAATTTACAGATGTTATAAGGTTAAAGACCTGGAGATGGAGGATTATTCCAGATCATCCAGGTGCTTCCTAAATGGGATCACAAGTGTTCCTATAAGATAGAGGCAGAAGGAGACTTGGCTGTAGAGGAGGTGGTAGGAGATGATATGGCGGAAGCAAGAGGTTGGAGTGACACCAGGCAGGAGTACAGGCAGCCTCCAGGAGACAGAAAAGATGAGGATTCTCCCCAGAAGCCTCTAGAAGGAACCAGCACTGCTGACCCTCAACTTTAACCCAGTGAAACTGATCTTGGACTTCTGGCTTTTAGAAATGGAAGAGAATAAAGTTTTGTTATTTTGAGCCCCCAAGTGTGTAATAAGTTGTTACAGCAACATTAGGGAAACTAATACAACTGGTAAAATCAGATATTTATAAATATAGAAATTAGGTCGTTTTTCTAAATCCAGTTGGTGGCATCTTCTTTTAAGATTTAGGGAAAAACAAGGGGCGCCTGGGTGGCTCAGGTGGTTATGTGTCTGCCTTTGGCTCAGGTCATGATCTCAGAGTCCTGGGATTGAGTCCTGCATCTGGCTCCCTGCTCAGTGGGAAGCTTGCTTCTCCCTTTCCTTCTGCCCCTTCCTCACTGCCCTGCTCATGCTCTCTCTCTCTGTCTGTCTCAATCAAATGAATAAATAAAATCTTAAAAAAAAGAAATTCAGGGAAGACCAAAATCCTTGCATGTAAAAGAAATTTCACTGGGAAAGAATAAAGCATGTACAAAGTTTCTTGATTTTGTTTTGGGTTTCTAAGAACCCCCGCCCTTACTGCTTGGAGCATGTTCCCCTTTTCTCTTCTTCTCTTGACCAAAAAGGGAGGGATGATTATTTTCTGTAAGATAATATAATTAAGGAAACTCAAAGATGTAATTTCTGTAATAAGATAGATTTAAGAAAATTTGAAATGCTTTGTGGACCAGGTCACATGTTGAGGTAGCCACCTGGACTACCAGTCAGCTAAGCATCTGTCCCCAGCTCAGGTCATGATTTCAGGGTCCTGGGAGGGCTCCCCATTCAGAGGGGAGCCTGCTTATCCCTTTCTCTCTATCCCTCCCCCATTCGTGCTCTCTCTCTCAAATAAATAAATAAAATCTTTTCTAAAAAAGCAATTCAAAAAACATTGGAAAAGGATGTTTAGAAACATGTTAAAAGAGCATGCCAAAATTAGTTTTGTGCATCAAGACCAGAATTAGAGATAGATTCAGAACAAGAGGCCAAAAAGTAGGAAAAGTCGTGCAAATAACACAGGACTCCCAACCGTGGAGGTACAACTTTTTGCACATGGCTTCTAGCACTGAACAAACATATTTTCTTAGGAAAAGGCATTCAAACTTGCTTGGGGGCAGGGGGAGGAAAAACAATGAGAACTTCCCCTTGCTTTTTTAATGCATCCACAATTGAACTTGGTCATTATAACTTGGATTGCAGACCTCTCTGGCTTATTCATTCTATCTCTGCCCCAATACCATACCTTTCTTTCTTTCTTTCTTTCTTCTTTCTTTCTTTTCTTTCTTTCTTTCTTTCTTTCTTTCTTTCTTTCTTTCTTTTCTTTTCTTTTCTTTTCTTTTCTTTTCTTTTCTTTTCTTTTCTTTTCTTTTCTTTTCTTTTCTTTTCTTTTCTTTCCAGTAAGGTCTATAGTCATTCAATCCAGCATTAGCATCTTTGAGCTAGAGTCCACGGTGGGTGTGAATGTTACAATCCCTCCCTGAACCATATATAAACTCAGTGATACACACAAAGAACTGGGACACAAATGAAAAAAGATGAAGAGAAACCAAATGGAAGGAAGTATGAAATAGAGACCTAGAGAAGGTAGTACTTTTTTTTTTTCCTAACTGAGGAAATCAGAGCAGTGTTTATGAAAGAAGTACACTTGCACTGAGCTTTGAGTTCAACAGAAGCTAAAAGGAGAGGAAAGATGTTTCCTATTAGGAAAAAAAGAAATAGCCAAGAGCAGAGTGGTCAATGTGTACAATGTGGAAACAGAAGTGGAGGAAGGTAAATTCGAGGGGATGCATTTGCCCAGCTGTGGGGACTTTGCTCAGGAGTTCCAACTTCACTCTGGAGGCAGGAAGGATGCTGAGCTCGACTTTATAAAGAAGATCCAGGCAAAGTCACGTAGAATGAATTGAAAAGGGAAGGGTGTTGCAGAGGGCCTCACTGGGGAGTCATTACAATAAACCAGATGAGAGTAAGAAATAGTGGATTTAGACAGGGAGGTTAAGATGGCGGAGGAGTAGGGGACCCCTTTTTCAGCCGGTCCCCTGAGTTGAGCTGGATAGGTACCAGACCAGCAGGAATATCCACGGAATCAGCCTGAGACGCAGGAAGATACATCTGGATCTCTACAAATGAACATCTCCAGCGCTGAGTATCGAGGTACGAAGCGGGGAGCCGTGAAACCGCGCACAGATATCGGAAGCTAAACAGAAGGGGGAGGGAGCCGCCGTGTCAGGGCGCCGGGAAGCGGTAGCCACCT
>NC_048219.1:186433817-186435215 GCF_002007445.2 Ailuropoda melanoleuca
TTCCATACAAATTTAAGGACTATTTGTTCCAGTTCTTTGAAAAATGTCCTCGGTATTTTGATCGGGATAGCATTGAAAGTGTAGATTGCTCTGGGTAGTATGGACATTTTAACTATGTTAATTCTTCCAATCCATGAGCATGGAATATTTTTCCATCTTTTTATGTCTTCCTCAATATCTTTCAAAAGTGATCTATAGTTTCTAGGATATAGGTCCTTTACGTCTCTGGTTAAGTTAATTCCAAGGTAACGTATGGTTTTTGGTGTTATTGTAAATGGGATGGATTCCCTAATTTCTCTTTCTTCAGTCTCGTTATTCGTGTATAGAAATGCAACTGATTTCTGGGCATTGATTTTGTATCCTGCCACCTTACTGAATTGTTCTATAACTTCTAATAGTTTGGGAGTGGATTCCTTTGGGTTTTCCATATAGAGTATCATGTCATCTGCAAAGAGAGACAGTTTGACTTCTTCTTTGCCGATTTGGATACCTTTGATCCCTTTTTGTCTTCTGATTGCTGTTGCAAGGACTTCTAGTACTATGTTGAATAATAGTGGCGAGAGTGGGCATCCTTGTCGTGTTCCTGATCTTAAGGGAAAGGCTTCCAGCTTTTCCCCATTGAGAATAATGCTTGCAGTAGGCTTTTCATAGATGGCTTTTATGAGATTGAGAAATGTACCCTCTATTCCTACACTCTGAAGGGTTTTAATCAGGAAAGGATGCTGTATTTTGTCAAATGCTTTTTCTGCATCAATTGAGAGGATCATATGGTTCTTGAGTCTTTTCTTGTTGATATGATGTATCACATTGATTGATTTGCGAGTGTTGAACCATGCTTGCATCCCAGGTATGAATCCCACTTGGTCATGATGGATAATCCTTTTAATGTACTGTTGGATTCTATTAGCAAGGATCTTGTTGAGGATTTTGGCATCCATATTCATTAGAGAAATCGGTCTGTAATTCTCCTTTTTGAGGGGGTCTTTGCCTGGTTTGGGGATCAAGGTAATATTAGCCTCATAGAATGAGTTTGGTAGCTTTCCTTCTGTTTCTATTTTTTGAAATAGCTTTAGGAGAATAGGTATTATTTCTTCTTTGAATGTTTGGTAGAATTCCCCAGGAAAACCGTCTGGGCCTGGAGTTTTATTATTTGGAAGGTTGTTTATCACTGACTCAATTTCTTCATAGTTAATTGGCCTATTTAAGAAATCTATTTCTTCCTGTTTCAGTCTTGGTAGTTTATAGGTTTCCAGGAAGGCCTCCATCTCTTCCAGATTGTTTAGTTTTTTGGCATATAGCTGTTGATAAAAGTTTCTAATTATCCCTGCAATTTCAATGGTGCTGGTCGTGACCTCTCCCTTTGCATTGATAATTTTAATAATCTCAGTCCTTTCTCTT
>NC_048219.1:186435315-186507665 GCF_002007445.2 Ailuropoda melanoleuca
TTCCATTATGATAATGATTTAAACTTATTAAAAGACATTCATGCTGTCTAACTGGAGGTCGAATATTTAGATTTAGGCTTTATCAGACATAATTTTAATGCATAGTCCATTATTTTAGATGAAAGCATATTTATAATAGCAATAACTAAAATTCAGCATTTATGACTAGTGTCTTGGTACTTAGCATTAATGATTTAATTTAACCCTTAAAGCAACCCTAAAGGTGAGCATTTATATAATCCTTATTTTGCAGATGGGGACATGGAATAACAGAAGGGTTAAGCAACTTACCCAGGGTCACACGGCTGATAACCGATGGAGGCTAGATTTGAACCACGCTGGTTGGCTCCAGATCTCTGGCTTGTAATTGAGAGTTCTCTGCTGCTCCTATTTTATTTATAATTTGTCTAAACAGAGCCGTTTATTGGGGTAAAACATTATACCATTAATGGAGGATGACATCAGCAAGATGGCTGGCCAGGAGGTCCCAATGCTCATCTCCCAAATAAAAACAATAAAAAACAATAAATAAACAATTTTGAACCAGCATGATTAGCTTTGGGAAAGCTCTGGACTACAAAGAAGCAGCAAAAATCTTGAGAAGCTCAAAAAATGAGGCTGTTCCCACAGAAAAGTGTAGGGAGCATGTTACCTGTATCCCCTCATCCCCTAGTCCAGTGTAGCTTGGTGCCCCGTGGGATTCCCTTGCAGGGATTTTTACCCCATGGGGAAAAGCCAAGCGGGAGAACCTCATCACCGCTGTGGACATGTTCAGCCTTTGCTACAAAGGACCCCACCGTCTTCCCCGGTGCTGAGCCCAGCTGATAGAGCTGTCAGTCCCAACCAGCTCATCTCCTCCCTGGAGCTGGAGCAGCCTCTGCGGTGAGGTCTGGCTCACCCTTTACTTCTCCCTGCCAGCTTTTAACATTGTGTGGGCCACTGCAGCCAGTGGCAGGGGCTTCCATGATATCAGCAGCTTATTGATTGTTTGTCCATGCCTTGGGGAACGGAGGAATACAGAGAGGAAGATATTCAGGAAAAGGGGTAAATCGAGACCTAGGATATCCTATGAAGTGTCAAATATTTTATATGACCATCATGAATCATTTCCTCTTTTATATACTTTCCCTTGTTGTCACCATTATTTTTTAATCATTTGAAAAGTCAGTAAAAGAGGGGCGCCTCGGGAACAGTTGGTTGAGTTTCTGGCTCTTGATTTTGGCTCAGGTCTTGATCTCAGGGTCGTGAGACTGAGTCCCAAGTCGTTCTGCATTCAGCATGGAGTCTGCGTGTCCCTTACCCTCTGTTCCTCCCCTGACTTGCGCTCTAGTAAGTAAGTAAGTAAGTAAGTAAGTAAGTAGAGAAGAACCAACACTAAAGGAGAAAAAAAAAAAAAAGGAATGAATGGAGAAAAGAGCTAAAATGCAGTATGATGGAACAGTATCAGATCAAACTGAAAATATGTAAAATCTAGCAACACAAAACAAATGACAAGGTGCATTAAATGATGAAATAGTTTAATAATTAAAATAAAGAAAAAAGGAGTGAGGAAGGGGCCCGCAGGTTATCACATGGCAAAGTGCACAAAAGGGAGATGATGCCTGGGTTACAGGTACAAAGGTGGTGTGAGGGTGGAATGATGAGCCCCAGGGGGCTTAGGAAGGAGATGGGGGAGCAGCACGAGAGGGGCAGTCCGAGGACCAGTAGGAGGCACTCTGGGTGAGTATTCCCCTTCTTACTTGGAGGAGAGACAGGATGCAGAGGGTGCTGTGACCTCTACGCCTGTTGTTTCTTCTCCATCCCTACTCTACTGCCCTGCTTCTCAGTGGAAGAAGTTGCTTCTTGAACACTTGGCAGTGGAGGGAGCCAAGTCCCCTGACTAAGGCAAAAGTGAGGGGACACAGCTGCTCAGGATCAAGCTATGGCCAGAGGAAAGGACTGACTCTTCAGAAACATGAGAAGCCCGTGGGGAACCCTAGGGAAGGTGCGAGATAGAAGGGGAGTCTTGAGAAGGGATGATAACGCTTTCTTTGCTCCAAGCAGGAATGGGTTAGAAATCATCTTCATCATCAAACTGCTCCCTTGTTTGGGAGTCAATTCTGTGTACTTATTTTGCTGTCATTTACCTTTAAATCGTTTCTAAACACCCAAAGTAAATGTTTACAAGGCAAATAAGCACTCTTGCTTTTATTAACCTAATTTCCCCAATTCAAATTCCTTTTTACATTTAATTGTTAATGACTTGCTGGAAGCATCTATTTCATGTTTTATTTCTCCATTGTCTTCTCCACACAATATAGTGATTTACTGTGTTAGAATGGTAAGCCGGATTATATGGTAGTTCTGTCACAAAGGGCTCCTAGTGAATAGGTGAATTATTAGGTATGGAGACCATCTGTTCTATTCTGTTTTGTTCATTTCTATTCTTTTCACTTCACTCCATTTTTCAATAATGCAATATTTCTTTTCTTTGGAGACCCCTCTGTGAATGGTTTAGATGGGACTGAAGCTGACCTTTATGAAGCCATGACTTCGGGTCTACTTACACACCATGCTGTTCTCTGGGAATTTAAGAAGCTTTAAGGCAGAAACACTTCTTGGGTGATATACAGTTCAGTTTAAAAGCTAAACTATTTGTACAAAAACATGAATAAAAATGCTATGGAGGCGCCTGGGTGGCTCAGTCGGTTAAGCAGCTGACTTCAGCTCAGGTCATGATCTCAGGGTCCTGGGTTCGAGTCTCACATTAGGGCTCTCTGCTCAGCGGGGAGTCTGCTTATCCCTCTCCCTGTCTTTCCCCCTGCTTGTTCTCTCTCTCTCTTTCTCAAATAAATGCATAAAATCTGAAGGAAAAAAAAAAAGAAAATACTATGATGCACGTGAATTCGAAATGGAAGGATGGGCGACCAAGAAGAATAAAGTGTTCTAGAAAGACACTATGAAGGAGCTGGGATTTGTATTAGGGATAGGCCTTGAAGAAAAGGTGTATCTTCTTCTGAGGTTTGGGGGAGGACAGAACTCTTCCTCTTGGCTCAAAAGGCCCTGCTTACTCCTAATGTTCTCTGCCCTCCCCTCCATCTCCCCTGGGCCAGGTAATTAGGACACGCAGGTCTTCTCCTTGCCTGCTGCCCCCGCCTAAGGGACCAGTGCATATCTGTGCTCTCTGTCTGGGATGCTCCCTGCTCCCCTGCTCCCCGCCTATTTGACTCTTAGTCAAACAGCACTTCTCAGAGGGTTTCCCCGATCTGCAGGGCCAGGTCAAATGCTTCGTTAAAGCATCTCCACTCCCACCCCAACCCTCATTAAACTGCACAGCTTCTCCTGCCTGGCACGAATCAATTAGCAATTTTACATTTTCTGTGTGCTTGTCCATTGATTGATTCTCTTCCATCAACCTGCTCGTGAGACTATTGAAGACAGAAATTACATCTCTTTCAGCCCTCTGTAATAATCACAGAACCTAGCAAAGGGCATGTTGTGGGTACCAGAAAATAGCATTAATAAATGAATCTAATGGAGTAAATGACTATGGAAAATGTATGGGAAAGAGAAGGGAAGGAAGTAGAGCAAATTGGACACTGTTGTAATATTGCAGGTGTAAGACAGAGAGGAGGCCAGGGCATGACCCGCGGAGGCTGGTTTAAAGCCCCTTCTAAAACTTGTGATAGACATTGAACTGGAAAATAAACTGTTTTCATGATATGTATTTAAATTTGTAAAAGCTGTGCACATTAATTAAGCTGTTTTGATTCCATACAATTTGATTTCATTTTCTAATAGCAGTTTTAAGGCCAGTGAACTTATGGAATATTTTTAAGACTAGCTTCAATTGAAAGCCTTTACAGAAAGAAGAATGGAGTATTACAGAGGAGTGAAAGGGTTGTTTCCAGATACTTGTGTGACATCATTATAATGAGAGGGTGAAATTTGATGCATATTAACCTCGAAAAATCAGGAAGAGGAGATTTACGCAGGCCTTGATTATGGAGGGATGATGGAAGTCATTCTGTCTGACTCTTAACTGCTGTAGTGGACTTATCTATCCGGCTGAGTTGCAAGAAAAAAAGGCTCTTATCTCATACAATTTAATCAGGTCTTAGGATGGTTATCAAATATAATATTTCAAGGATCTCTAGAGTGACAAAAAATCAGTGCTGACAAGCACTTCCCTAAAGGTCCATGGCGCGAACTGATAATAAATGGAAGGAGAGGTCCCTGTAATGGCTAAAACTTAAGTCCTAAGCTTTATTGGTGAACAATTTGTTGAGAAATAGACCAGGAGATCTTTGTCACAACCCTGGCTTCTTTGTCACTTAAAAGAAAAGGTCAAATTAATTTTGAAGCACAAGCACCGGAATCACTGTGTCTAATCTGGCTTTAGGTTTTTCATCACAGAACCTGGGGTTAGACGTTCCAAACTAGGCATTAACCTTAGTGGCCCAACTGTATATAGAATGCTTGAAGACCAACATTATTAGATGGTGAAAAATACAGACCAGAATCTGACAATTACAGCTACCATCTTATAATTTACTTATTATTTTTAGAAAACAGTTAGATAAAGAAGAGATGATTATCCATGTAGGGAGAAAAATATGCCATGGAAAAAATTTAATACTGCTATCTCATTATCCAATCTATGTCAAGCCGATGTGATGATCACATAGGTTTAAGGCCATGCATGTTTCATATATAAAACTTGTTAAAACAGGGGTGCCTGGGTGGCTCAGTCTGTTAAGCATCTGCCTTTGGCTCAGGTCATAATCTCAGTGTCCTGGGATCAAGCCCAGTACCGAGCCTGCTTCTCTCTCTGCCTCTGACCCTCCCCTCATCTCCTACACTCTTTCCTTCTCTCAGATAAATAAATAAAAGCTTCTTGAAAAAAATTGAAAAAAAGGGGCACCTGGGTGGCACAGCGGTTAAGCGTCTGCCTTCGGCTCAGGGCGTGATCCCGGCATTCTGGGATCCAGCCCCACATGGCTCCTCCGCTATGAGCCTGCTTCTTCCTCTCCCACTCCCCCTGCTTGTGTTCCGTCTCTTGCTGGCTGTCTCTATCTCTGTCCAATAAATAAATAAAAAATCTTTAAAAAAATAAATAAATAAATAAATTTAATTATTAAAAAAATTGAAAAAAAAAAAACTAGCTAAAATAAATTTAGAGAGCACACATTTTGGCCCCGTGATAGAGAACAGATTTACCCGTGTTGCCAGGAATGCCTGGTAGAGGAAGAGCCTCGGTCTTCATTTATGAAGTGGCTACTTCCTAGCTCTCTACATAAGGCTGCACATTTGGTCCACACTCAGATGCAGCATGTAATATTAGGAGTGTTAGTATGTGCTCCAGAATCTAAGAGGTGCTTCAAAATACCATTTCATTGCTGGCCATCGGAATATCATTATTTTACAAACAGAAAATGATAGTACACAAGTTTAAAGGTATTTACAAAGTTCTACTAGTAAAAGAACTTCATTTTTGCTGAAGACCTAGTCCACCCAGCTTTCCTTCACTTTTACTTGGGCAGGCTGTTTTCAAATCATCAGGAAAGCAGTCATCTTATCAATATTCTAGTTTTAAAACACTGAAAACTAGGGGCACCTGGGTGGCTCAGTCAGTTAAGTGTCTGCCTTCAGGCTCAGGTCATGATCCTGGAGTCCCAGGATGGGGCCCCATGTGGGGCTCCCTGCTCAGCAGGGAGTCTGCTTCTCCCCCTCCCTCTGCTCTCCCCCTGCTTGTGCTCTCTCGCTCTCACTCCCTCTCTTTCTCAAATAAATAAATAAAGTCTTTAAAAACATAAACACTGAAAACTAATAAAATAAGACAAGCATTAATACTGAGTTAATTCTGTACTAAACAAATGAAAAATGTACATTTCTACATAATCTGATTATGGTATAAGATAATGGTCAATTCAGAATCTAGCCATGGCTAGTGGACAGAATCCAAATCTACTCTTGAGTCAGGTTTGTTTTTCCTACATTAATATATATAAAACTGTATTTGGGATATTTTGTATATAGTTGGGAAATTATATCTATATGCATATATGCATGCATGTATATATGTGTGTGTGTATATATATGTGTGTGTGTATATATATATACATACACACACACATACATACACAGTAAACAAACTTAGATATGTCATAATTACCCTTAAAATATTCTCTCTATTAATCTCTTTTATTCTCATTTGGAAGATGGAAGTTTCAACCCATGCCCAAATTTTCCCATTTGTCATTTAAAGCATGCTTCTTCTTTTTTTTATTTATTTTATTTTTTTTAAAAGATTTTATTTATTTGACGAGAGAGAGAGACAGCGAGAGAGGGAACACAAGCAGGGGGAGTGGGAGAGGAAGAAGCAGGCTCATAGAGGAGGAGCCTGACGTGGGGCTCGATCCCAGAACGCCGGGATCACGCCCTGAGCCGAAGGCAGACGCCCAACCGCTGTGCCACCCAGGCGCCCCTAAAGCATGCTTCTTCTAATTACTATCTGGGTTTACTTCGGTCTATCTTAATTATGATAATAGTTAGAATTATCATACTGTGNTGGGAGAGGAAGAAGCAGGCTCACAGCAGAGGAGCCTGATGTGGGGCTCGATCCCGTAACGCCAGGATCACGGCCTGAGCCGAAGGCAGACGCTTAACCGCTATGCCACCCAGGCGCCCCTGTAGTAGCCTGCTTTAAATACACTATATCACGTAATCCCTCTGAGAACTTGCCAAGGTCTCACAACTAACAAGTGGTGGAGACGGCGTTGGAACCCAGGCCCCTCTCATTCCACAGCCCATTTGCTTATCTTTATTGTGCTTCTGTGCTGAGATACGTTATAGCAGTGCTGTTCTAACTTGAGGGGGTTATGAATCACTGGGAACTTTGTTAAAATGCAGATTCCACTTCAGGGAGGCTGGGGTGGGGCTGAGAGTGTACATTTCTAACCAGCTCCCTGGTGGTGGTGATGCTTGGAACACACGTTGAGCAGCAAGGCAATAGATCACACTGAGTCTATAGATTGCCTCCCTTTAGTTTGCTTGTCTTCTCCCTCCAGGATATACAGAGTGATATGTTCCGTAATATACCATCAAGCAATCTCTAGATAAGCAGTGCCTCATAGAAAAATGGGAATTAGGCTTTGCCACCATTTCTCAGGGGTCCTTGATATCTGACCTCTGTGAGCCAGTTTCTTACTGAATCATTGAAAATGAGTAGGTTAGACTAAATCATTACCACCACCACTACCACCACCATCACCATCATCATCATTTAAAGTTTTTTGAGTGCTTATTTTAAGCCCTGAATCAGGCTGAGTGTTTTACATTAATTCTATCATTTAATCCTCAAGATAATTTTATGAAGTAAATTGAGGCATTACCAGATTAAATCAAATTCTATAAATACCTTATGATTCCAAATGACACTCTTAACTTAAAGAATTAAATATGTCTGAAGCAACTCATCAGAATTTATACTTATAAAAACAAGATGATATCAGAGAAGTTACGGAAGACACTTGTCAAATTGTAGCCTCGAATCTTATTCCCTTGCTTACTTTGGGCAATTATGTAAACGCCACACCTTCGTGTCCTCATCGGTAGAGACGGGAGAGCATTATGTACCTTAGGGTATATTTGCGAGAATTAGATGGGACAGCTTATGCCGAGAATCCAATGTTTGCCTCAGAGACTCAAATAGCAGTCATCGCGATCATCATAACATTAGTGAGGGAATTAAAATACTATGATTGTCTCCTGTCTTATTTCACTGAGTGTACAAAGAAACAATGAGCTGCATGGGGTCTCTGTCAACTTCTTCCCCTCAAAATCCGACACAGCATATCAGGGTCTGGACTCTTGGCTTCCCTCTAGAATTATAGTCCCGTTCTGGAGGAGTTCCCACTTTGAGGTACACAATTATAAAAAACAGGTTTCCTTAGAACTTTCACAATTTACAATTACTATTTTCAGCCAAGTATCCAAGATCCAAGCTTAATTTTTTTTGAAAGGTTTGCTTAATTTCAATTGAATTATAATAATACAAATATAGTCATTACTAAGACTGAAGTGAATTAACTGTGAAGCTATCTTTCAGAAGCAAATTATGGTACTTACTTGGATGAACGGATCATTGACTTTGGGTATTAAAGTGACCTATTTGTTTAAATGTATTAAAATCTAATTACTAAAATATCTATGCATTGCATTAATAGATAGGTAGAGCCTGAGTTCTTGATAATTGAAAACACCAAACTTCCAAACTAGTTTCTGATGAAGTTCAATGAAGATATTCCATGGGTTCCTGGGTGGATCAGTCAGTTAAGTGGCTGACTCGTGATTTCAGCTCAGGTCATGATCTAAGGGTCCTGGGATCAAGCCCCACGCTCTGGGGGAGTCTGCTTGAGGATTCTCTCTCTCCCTCTCCCTCTGCTCCTCCTCCACTCTCTCTCTCTCAAATAAATAAATAAATAAATCTTTAAAAAAATATTTCGAAGTTATTATGGCAGGAATTGACCATTTCATCCACTTCTGCTCCCGTTCCTCCCCACACTTACTGAGCAGACAGGTAAAGCCAGACCCCTAACAAGGGTGAGGAATAGAAAGATGAATAAGAAGTCGTGCACAACCTTCAGGAGTCACTTTTTTGATCTGGAAAGTAAGCATATTAGTGGAGAAATTAGAATATAATTGTATCTATCGTAGGAGAAGGTATATTGCAATGCCAACACAAAGGTCAACTGGGGACACTGGTATCCCCATTATCTTCATCAGCATAAAACATAGGGTAGAAACAGTGTACTCATTATGTAAATAAAGCTTCAAGATAAATTTCCTTGCCTGTCTCCACTGTCTTTTCCTTTCAAGTGGATTGCTTCCCTGAGCCTGCCATACAGAAATTCTGGGATCCTCCCAGCGGGTACTATGATACTAGAGAAGGCTACTTCATTGCCTCTGGAGAAGAGCTACACTTAAAGTGAGATTTAATAGCCAAGTAAGGAATTTTTCAGGCAAAGAATTGGGCGTAGGGCATTCCACCAAAGAGAGACGACATAGATTTTAAGTCAAGCGACATCATCAAGCATGGTGTGTGGCTGGACAATTTCCTTCTCCTTGTTTTGCCTACAAAATAGAAACAATAATTCTTACATCTTTGCAATGTTGTGCCGAGTACATGCTTGGAAAATTGAGTGTGCTCTGCAAGCGCTAATTCTGATATTCTTTCCTGTGCTGGTAGAATGTCATAGGCACACTTATATGGTCCAGAAGAAAAAAAGTGTGTTAAGGGAATGGTGGGAAGGTCTGTGTTGGTGGAAAACAAGGTAGGTGTGGTAGGGGAGAGGATGAAGCACAAGGGAGTTTGGTTGGAATGGCATCCTTATCTTAAACTGGAAACAAGTCATGCAAAGACCTTAATGTCATGGTAAGGAATTTATATCTCTCCCATCCACACAAAGAAACAATGGAGATTTTGTTTGTTTAATTTTTTTAAAGCGAAACAATTAGATAGGCAGATTTAAAGACTTAGAAAATCATCCTGGCAGCAGTGTGAAGAATAAATAGAAATGAGAGATTGAAACCAGGGAGGCCAACTGAAGGTTCCCACGACAATTTAGTGAGGAGAGAATAAGAATCAGTTAATAATGCAATGGAAGGGAGGTGGGAGGAAATGAGAGGAGATTTGGAAATATTGTCTGGTGGGTAAACTGATAGGACTGTGATCAGTTGAAGATGGGAGAGTTAGAGAAGACAAATAAGCAACTGGGAAAGGTAGTAGGGGAGTGGGTTCATGGCAATGTTAGAACCTCCCTGTTTTTGTTATTGAAATCACTGTCCTACTGAGGCTGTTTTGTCCTGGAGTATTTTTCATGACCTTCAGAAGAACAATCAGGGCTCTTCTTGGCTTTTTCCCTGGCCTGCAGTTCTCATAGGGATGGAATAGAATGAAGAGGAAAGAGGAAAAAGAGTGCATGGTTGAGAGGGCTTGAGCATGTCTCATTTCTGCCAGTCCCCTGCCCTCTGCTTACTCATTTCCTGGCCCACCCTGGCGGGGGTTGGGTGAGCTTCAATGGTGCAGGGGCACTGGCTGTGGCAGCTGTGGACTAGCAATTGCTTGCAGCAGAGATGAAACAGTTGGTTTTTTAGGAATTTGACAGAGATAGTGAAGAGCTGGTGCCCTCCAAAGGGGAGAACTATGCATATGTTTCTTCCACATACTTATTTGTCTTGACATTTTGAAAAAGATGGTTGCCAAATGGTTTGTAACTGAATGAGTTGCATATGTGTTAGTTTAAAGACTGGATCTTAACATTAATTTAGAGTTCAGGATAATTTATAAATACATTTTTTAACCCATTTCATTCTAAGGACACTTAAGTGATTCACTCTACTTGGAATCTTCATTAATTGGTTTAGATAGTGAAATCTGCACATGATTATAATTTTTTTCCAGACTGAGATATTCAATGCTACTTTTAGTCTGCAGCAGTTTTAAAAATGTTTCCTCATTCTCAAATACAAAAACTCAAAAATGAAACTCTGACAAACGTCTAACTATCCAGCTAGTTAGCTAACTAAAGAATTAACCTAAGAATAGGAATTTGGGTAACTTTTTAGACTTTTTGAAATTATGAGAAATACTATACTATCTAGATGTACAACTGTAGAAAAAAATAAGTGTAGGGAAACCTGAAAAAATAAAGAGCATTTTAGTTAAAAACAAAAACATAAAGAATAAGTATATAAAACATACACAGAAGAAAATGAAGAAAACACCAAAATATTAATAGTATTTAAGAGTATTTCAATTTGAATGATAGAATTCTGGATGACAGTCCCCCCTCTTTTTCTCTAATATTGTGGAAATATATGTAGACCAAATCAACCAATCAAAAGGCAATAAGAACATTTTTCAGTAATTGCATAACCTTATATGCTATTTATTAACAATTATGATTATGGTGAGAAAGAAGAGACAAGGAGGAGGAGGTGAATGAGGGGCGGATATATAATATTTGCCCACATTCACTATATGCCCACATTGTATTTATGCTTTCGTGGATTACCTCATTTCACAACACTCTGTATAAGAATAATTGTCATTCTTATTTTAGACATGAGACAGTTCAGACTTTGAGATATGAAGTCTCTCCAAAGGTCACAGAAAATTTGAATTGGACCACAGGCAACTGATTCTAGAACCATGTAATATTTAAGCTATAACTTCATCATGGTGATGGTGGAGGAGACAATTTGTCATTATATTTTATGGCTATAAGATAATCTCATCAAGTATTTATAGGCTACCCTATGCAGACTGAATAAAGCATGATTCTTATCCTTGGGAATCTTTCTCTTTTCTTTTCTCTTCTTTTCTTTGTTTTTTTTTTCTTTCCTTTTTTTGAGGTACTAGGAAAAAAATTGAAAAAAAAAAAACCTGTTGGTTACCTTTCACATGTCATCCCATTCCTCCTTTTTTAAATACATGTTTTTACAATCCATACTTCATTTAGCAAGGCATGGTGATACTGACTGATTCTATACTGATTCCTGCTTTTCCTATAATATTCTGTAGCCCTGAGTCATTATAAAGGATCCTTTGTGCCTTAAGGCTAATAAAGAGCCAGCCACGGCTAATGTGTACTCAGGGACCCTCCTGTATGCCACTTACCACTCATTCACTCATGATAGAGACTCACTTTTATTTTCTATCCCTTGGAGCACTTAACCCAGTGGTCTGGTCACCCTACAGTGGACATTTGCCTCTTTTTTTTAGAAGGCCAGCATTGGTTTTCCCTCTTTAGGTAGGAGCAATATGAATTTTGGTAAAAACTACCTGCCTCCAAATTCCAATGATATGTTTTGGATAGGACTCCACCCCAAACTCCAGAAAGGGACATGAAACACATGCCTAATTGTGAACCCTAAATCACAATTGGGTAAGGGAGGGTTCAAGACTACATGACCCAAATTAGCCAACTAGAATGACTGCTAGAGCTGAAACACGACCTGTCTAAAGAGACTTATTCTGCTGTTTAACTTGCACTTGGGACAATGTTAGCCTGGAATTGAAAAGGGTCCAAAATAATGGAATCTGAGAATGAAGCCAGCACAAAAGAAGACAGAGCCAGGAGGTGAAGAGAAACCAAGTCCTGGTGCCGTTGTTAAGCCACCCATTGGCCTAGCCTTAAGTCCAGAATGTTTCAGTTACATGACTCAGGAAGTTTGTTCTTTTCCTTAATTTAGTTTCTATTGGGTTTGTATCACTTGCAACAGAAAGTACAGTGTCAGCTCATTCACAAGCTACCTCTTCCTCTCTCTTACTCGCCAGGGTTCAGCATAGAGTTAAGACGATATGGGGAAATACTGGATGCACCACAACATCATAAAATGCCCTGCAAATTGGAAGCATGTGACACTGTTCCAATTCAACTTGCAGGCAGAGAAGGCCAGAGATTCTGGTTTAATTAGTCTGAGGGAGGGCCTGGGCATTGAGTTGTAGCAAATCTTCCCAGGTGACCCTAATGGGTTGAGAACAACTGCTTTAAAAAGATGGATGTAGAGTAAGAAAAAGCTGCAGATGAGGTGTTCATGATGATTATTCATACCCCAAAAACACCTCTTCAGGCATTCAAGACGTTAATAAATCTGCAACAAACCCCTTTCTAATGATTAACAGCATGGTCACCATATTCCTTTTAAATGAATGGTAACTGTATCTCTAAAAGGCAGGATTAGTGAGAGGGAGAGCAACAATCCAAAGGTCAAATTTAATACCCAACAGGACAAATTGGTCTGCCCTGGCCTTTCAGAAGAGCATTTAACCAAATAGACTGGAGAGGTATGCTCCATATTAATAAAGCAATATTTAAAAATTCGGTTGAAATCCTTGGTCTATAACTCCCACCTGAACAGTGCTTTTGAGTCAGTGTTAAGCAATGAACTTTTCTAATTTATAAGTTAGGATACGAAACATAGATCTTGGCAACTGCTGGAGAACTGCTCATATCTCAGAGGTGGACGTATTAGGAAGCCATAGTATTTAGAAGGAGCTTGACTTTTTATATAATTTTCAAAACAAAATGATTTAGGTGACTCTAACCAAGACTCTCTCATGAGCTGGGTGTTGAATGAAGCTAACATGTGTGAAAAGATCATTTTAATTAGTCTTTGGATTCTTGGAGAATGCAGGAATGGAATGGGCTTTCCTGGAAATCCCACTTTCCTGGTCTAACCAGACACCTCCAGGGCCCTTCTATGCACAGATTTACAATCCTATACCTCACTGAAAACACTTTCCTATAATATCAAGTCCAAACTTGCAATTAGCTTCTAACAAATCCTGCCATTTTAGTTACCTGACAATATTCCCTATTCTCCTTCAGACTACTCATACTGGTATCCATAATTACAAATAACCCAATATGTTTCTTCTAACCCTCTTTTCCCATGCTATTAGTCTTACTTGTAATAATATTCCATAACCACATCCTTCTATGTAAAATCTATTCATTCTTCAAAGTTGTATTATGTCCTATCTCTTTTATGGAACCTCTCAGGATTTATTTATATCTTTGGACTATTAATCCCCTACTACTTATATTTGATGATTATATTCTGCCTATAATATCCACTATAGTTTCATATGTATTCCTTTTAGACTCGAAAACTCTTTGCTTCTTGAATAGGGATTTTGTTTTATGTCTTTGTTCCCCATAAGGTCTCGTGCAATGCCCAAACTTGACAGGGCCTTGATAAATTTCTTGATTGAGTCATAAGGTAATAATCATGTCAACAAGGAAGAAAACTAAAATTTTTCAAATCTATTGAAATATATCTATACTAAATATATTGATCATACTAGGGATATCTATATTTTAAATTATTCAATAGTTTTTTATATAAAGCATTCACGCGGTCCAAATGATTTGGCATTTTCAAATAAAATAGTTTTTACATATATAAAAAATTGCTCCCCTGTCACAGTCAATGATGATTTAATGAACACTCTGGATACAAAATTTGAAAAAAGAACACTGGTCTGTTGTAAAATATCTTGAAGTTTATATTAATAATACAGTGTCAATTCATTAATTATAAATGCAGAGCCATTTGTTGGTGAAAGGAAAACAGGATGTCAAGGGCAAATGAAGAATTCGTTGGTAAAGGAACTTCTATTTGTCTAATGCTCTATACAACTTTAATAGTACTCAGCAGTTGGTGGTCTATAGTGGTTCTAGGCAATGAGTGGATTGCCTTTCCTTTGTTTGCTTTGCAACTGAAGGATGTTTGCAATATTAACAAGCACACACACTTACATACACACACACCATAACAAAAACCCTGCCCCAAGGATACCATATGGCAGGGGCCCTGCACCTGAAACCCAAACAAAGCCAATAGCAACAGATTCAGTGTTTGTCTTTGGCTGAGAATTTGAGCTGACATCAATTATACTTTTGAGCCTGGACTGAATTCAATGTAAGCTTGTCAGTTGGCACTTTAGAAGAATGAATTAAACTAAGCCTGTGTTTCCTTATCACTGAGTGAACCAGCCAAACTGTTTTGTGCCTGCTTTTCACATTTTAATTGGAGGAACTAGGGGAGTTTTTTCAAAGCTCTTCTAGAACAGGTAAACAAAATGCATATTGTTTCCTGGGTATATGATTTGGATAGCTCAAACAGTTTTGCCAAGAGATCAGTGCCACATAATGGAAGATCAACTAATAAAAAAAAATATCTATAAAAACTTTAGTTAACCATTTTGAATTACAGATATTTTTGTGGCTGCTTTGTTTTATTTTGTTTTGTTTTAAATCAGGTCCAAAAGTATTTTAGGAAACAGTTGGATAAGCTACTTTGCCAAATTTAGGATAACCACAGGCTTACAGACATTTTTTTGAATGAAATTAAATTTTAGAATATTATGGTAAATTGGTTCTCAACTAAATATCCACTTCAGCTTTATAAGATGATTTTCAGATACATTTCTAAGTGTTAAGTAACTCTACAAATTTACAAAGTCAGCAACATGTATTTTTAAATCAATGATAGAAAAATCTCCAGTAATACTGGATATTTTTATGAATCTTGAAGAGGTAAGACTTCATGAAAATATTCATTTATTTACTACCGTAATTGTACTCATTTCTAATACTTATTCTCTCTTCCTCTAGCTATGTCTTCATCCATGTTTGAAATTCCTATTGTGAAAGAAAATTAGATTTTTGGAAAAGCTTTAAAATTGTGAACTGATAAGTGTCTCGTAAGCATATATAATTTCTTTCCATTTTTGCCACTATTAGTGATAAAACATAGTTTTTAAAATTCATGAACAGTTTTTTTTTTTTCAAAATGCCATATGTGTCACTACATGTGACAGAATTGTTGGCCAACTATTGACTTTGCTGATGAAGAAGTAAACATTGGTGCTTTGTCTTTTAGAGTGGCACTTTCAACATGGGAGCCACTAGTGCCGTGTGGCTATTTAAATTTAGATTTAATTTAATTTAATTAAGTGGCAATTGAGCACTGGAAAAGTGGATAGTTCAATTAAGAAACTGAATGTTTAATTGGACAGTGTAGATATAGAACATTTCTATCAGTGTAGAAAATTCTATTTGATAGAGATGTTCTATAGTTTGGGATGGCACTGGTGCCCACTTACAGCTCAAAGCATTCTTAATGTTTATATTACTTAGTCATAATTTTCAAAAAAGAAGAATGTAAAATAATATCCTTGTTTGAGAAGTAAACTCTGATGTGCTGGATAGGTTGCGTGAGTTCCCACAAAGTCTCATGAAAGATCATGGATAGAATAAATGTATAGATACGTGAATATAGAAGTTATATCACCTCAAAGAAAATGTCTTTGTTATATGAAAGCAATACATCATGTTGAATAGTTTCAGATTTATCTAAAATAACTAGCATTGTTATGCATATTGTAGCTTATTTCAAATCCTGATCAAGGACCAAAACAAAAAAATTATTGGGTACCAATTATGAGCCATGGTTGGTTCCACCACTTAACCCTGGACTTCCCAGGAACAATAAATTAATATGTTTCATCAAATGTTTTGAAATTTACCTTCCTTTCTGGTATTTTCCATAGTTAATATTTCTCAATTACAAATGTGAATCAGAAATACAACTTCTCTCTTAACCTCTGTAATTCTACTTCCCATCCCCTACTCAATTTCACTTGGTTAGATATGCCAAGATGATGGAGGTTAACACATTTTTAAATTGGTGTGTTGGAAGGGATCTGTATTGTTTTGGAAGAACGGATGGTTAACATCTCTGCCCAAATCTGCATTTAGCGACATCACGTTGTTGGCTGGAAATCATCCACAATGAGAGCAACTACATCATGGAGATCTGTAGATGCCACAGATCTGAGCACTTCCACTTTGATATCTGGCTTTTAAGCATTAAAAGCATATTAGTGACTTTGAAGATAGGGAGAACTCTTTCTACAAGCAACAGATCCACTTTTCTACTATGCTTCTTTTTAAAAAAATTTTTTTTATTATGTGATGTTAGTCACCATACAGTACATTATTCGCTTTTGATGTAATGTTCCATGATTCATTGTTTGTGTGTAACACCCTGTGCTCCATGCAATATGTGCCCTCCTTACTACCCATCACTGGGCTAATCCATCTCCCACCCTCTCCCCTCTGAAACCCTCCGTCTGGTTCCCAGAGTCCATAGTCTTTCGTGGTTCTTCTCCCCCTCTGATTTTCCCCCTTTCATTTTTCCCTTCCTTCTCCTAATGTCCTCCATGCTATGCCTTATGTTCCACATAAAAGTGAAACCATATGATAATTGTCTCTCTCTGCTTGACTTATTTCACTTAGCATAATCCCCTCTAGTTCCATCCAAGTTGATGCAAAGGGTGGGTATTTACTCTGTCTACCAAAGATTAGACCACTAGTGGTTTTGGTAGAAATCCTGAGTGGAAAATAACATAAAGACAACAGTCAGGAAATGTTGAATCATAAAGATTATGACTAGGTCTCTCTTAGCAAGTGGTGTGACAAATGGAGATAGATACAAAAAATTATTTCTGTTAATCCAGGAATCAAGGAGGCGAGGGTTCATGTTAACTATATGACCGAGAATTTTAGCATAATGTGGCAGACAAGGATGCCCTACCACCCACGTATTCAGTTTTTACCTATGTAGCCACTTTGTGCATATATATTACAAGATTAACATAAACCTACAGTAGCTAATTGGTACCTGCCAAGCTTTAATGAAAACCTTAAGATAGACTTCATCATTATTCTTGCCAAAAACAGGTTTGTGAGTGCAGGAGGCAAAACGAACACGGAGATACGCATCCTTGGTCTGAATGGTTAATGTATCAATCTACTTCATTAAACAGAATCCTACCATTTCCTTAAAAATCTCTGCCTCACTCTAGTCTAGAAGAGTCAGACTGGAAAGACAGACTTATTTTTGTAATAAATGATATAATACAAAATATGTTTTTATAAACTTAGGCCTCTATTGTCTCTAGCATCTCTGGCTTTTATATACTAGGGATATCTAAAACAATTAAAGAAATCTGCTGTCCCTTTCCCTTTGATCCCACCCAATTCCCCACACTCAAGCGCGCTCTCTCTCTCAAATAAATAAATAAATAATTTTTTAAAAAGAAAACTTACAATAAAGCCCAACTTCCATACTTCTGGCTTTTACTAAACGTCCACAGATGAAGATATTGATAATCAAGAGAACAACTATCATATTAAATATATCAGGTCCCCTCTATGTTAAAGCCCATAAAAGTGCATCTTGCAAAATGAGCGATGGGATGTCATTACACGTTCCTGCACAACAGCTGATTTCAAAGATACGGTATATGATTGCAGACATTACAGGGAAAAGTCATGTAACCTGGTGGCCCTGATACTTTCCTGGGATATTTGTGAGCCTTGAATCTGCTTAAAGCAGCTCGTTAATGCCGGTCACAGTTTAAGGAGAATACATCACATGCTGGTATGTTATAGCCCACTGTCCTGCAGCAACTATAAAACTCAAAATAATTCACATTATCACGGGGAAGTAAAAACAGGCTTAACTTTTACGTTATTTATACCCTTGTTCTGCTTTGTAAGAAATGGAAATCCTGTGCTTTGATTTATGTATTGTATAATATTTTATGTGTTTAAATTCTTATTTCCCTATACCATCTCAATACAGACAAAGTTTTACTTTGGACTCTATGACAAACTTTGCAGTAGAAGAAATCACAGGAATAAATCAGAGCTGTCCTAGATGTAGCATTCTTCACATGCAAGAGGCACAGGGACTACAGAAATTTACTTACAAAACTACTCAAACCAACAAATGGATGGTAGGGCCCTAAATCCTAGTGAATTCAAAATTATCAGCAGACCCCAGATTGTTTGAAATTTTCAAACTGGTCAAAATTTTGCCAAGTATAAACAGGAATTACAGTGATCCATTTTGAGCCCCAGCCTTGTTTTAAAATATTGTATAATTATACTTGAATTTTCAGGATATTAAAAGTAGAAATTGAAAGACAAGAGGAACAAACGTTAAAGAATTTATTCCATAAAAATGCAGCAGTATCTAAGAATATATGTATAAAGATCTCCATTAAAACATCATTTGAAGTGACCAAACCTGGAAATAATCTAAATGCTTATCAATAAGAAACAGTTGACGGGATTCTTAACATATCCATTTGATGAAATATCATTCAGCTATTGAAAAGAATAAGTTAGATCTAAGCTATTATTCTGGAAAAATAGCAGTTATGTGTCATTAAGAAAAGCAATTTGCTTATAAATATTTATATTCGATAATTTTGCTTATATAAGGTAAATGACAAAAAACATACATGAAGCAGTTCTTTCAATTGTCTTCCACTTAACTGAAGAACCAAATTCATCTGCTATCCATTCCCTCCATAAAATAAGCAAAAGGCACATGGATTGCTTCCAGGAAGTTGATTCCTATATGATTTTATCCATACTATTCTGTTCCTACCTTTAAACATTGACTTGCTAAGGGTCAGTTGTGTTTGTTACAAAATTCCTTTGCACCATGAGTTATTCCTACAGCAATTTTGACACTTAATAAAATGTTACATAAAGTGATTATAATTATGTCATGAAAGGGGTGCCTGGGGGGCTCAGTCAGTTAAGAGTCTGCCTTCAGCTCAGGTCATGATCCTGGAGTCTGGGGATCCAGCCCCACGTGGATCCTGGGGATTCAACAGGCAGTCTGCTTCTCCCTCTTCCCTTGTCCCTCCCCCTGCTTGTGTTATTCCTCTCTCTCTTTTGCTCTCTTTCTCTAATAAAAAAAAAGTCTTTAAAAATAAATTTGAAAAAATAAATGTATGAAAAAAGAGTTGTTGCTTCATGAAGACAAACTTAAAAACTTTGAAAAGACTCCATAAATGAAAGTCATTGAAAATATGTATTGAGAATTGAGGTGTGGGCAAGGCCACTGCGAAAAGAACAGAGAAGAAAATTATAAAAATATAGAAAAATCACACACTAAATTGCTTAGCAAGTATCTTCAAAAGCTTGATCCACTTTATAGAAGATCAAACTGAATTTGGGTGTGACTTATGCAAGAAAATTTAATCAGCCGGCTCCATACACTTAAAAGCATATATAATGTGTTTAGAAGCATATAATTAAATTAATAAAATAGTCAAGTTATGTGTGCATCAGTTTAATGCTCTCCATTTACTGAGCATCTATCAATTCTGATTAATGAGATAAAAGGTCTTTGATCATGTATGTTTGTATGTACTCTTAACTATGCAAGAAGATGTGAAGGGATATATGTCAGTCTGTTACATTGGGCTCCATGGGTGGAAGGCTAAAGAATGAAAAAGAAAAGAACAGAAAGGAGACAAAAAAAGCAATACTGTGGAGAAATAGCAATGCATGCATGGAATTATACACAGAATAGCATTCTATATAGAGTATTGCTACATACATATGAAAATAGAAATTGCATGTGGACAATTTCATGGGGCACCATGAATAAAAACATTGATTTCATTAGTGATGGAACAGTGGGTAATCTTTGTTCTGGCTTTTACTTATTCTCATGCAGTATTCTAACTCAAGTAAAAGAAGTTCAATTTTCTTAAAAAAGAAAGTGGAAATAATAAAATGTAAACTTCTGTGTATTTACTTCACTAGAGATTTTGGAGATTATATTTTTATATGATATAGATTTTACTTTAAGGAGCAGTACACCACCATTTTTAAGACATAAAACTGGGGATGGGAGGGTGAGGAAGGAGGGAACCTATTTTAAAATTTTTTGAGGAGGGGCACCTGGCTGGCTCAGTGCGTTGTGTCTGCCCCCAGCTCAGGTCATGATCCCTGAGTCCTGGGATTGAGTCCCTCCAGTTGGGCAATCTGCTCAGTGGGGGATCTGCTTGTCTTTCTCCCTCTGCCCCTCCCCCAACTCATGCTCTTTCTCTCAAATAAATAAAATATTTAAAATAAATAAATAAAATTTCTCGAGGAAAGAAATTAAATGGTAAGCAATTAAAAAGTACTACCTACATTAAAAAAAAAATTCTACCTACATGTATCTCTGTTTTCCTACTTCAGTGCTGATGGCATCAATGGACCAAAAAAGGTGACAATGTCAGTGGCTCAATGAGAACTGGTTGCTGAATTAAGTAACTGAGTTGGTGCTATATATGTTTTTCACTCTTCTTTAAAACAAAAATGAGGAAATGAATGATTTAGTCTCCAATAACCTAGATCTCGAGAGTAGATATTAGGCTGGGAAGTCTTCCCTGTGACACTTGTTTACTAAATTTGTTTCACGGTGAAGTCCTGAAAGAATTTCAAACACAGTTTTGATCAAAACAAAAAGAATTTTTGATGTTAATCTATTAAAATGGATAAGGAGTTGTTCACACAGAAAAATTGTTGGATCTAATATTTCATACTGAAAAATAACTGGCATATGGTTCTTAATTGTTCCTTTGCGAGATGTTAAAGGCTGTCCTTCCATTTCTTTGCTCCTAAGCTCTTTAACTGTTAGAAAACAAACAACAAAGTAGAACAACCTTCTTCTCATCCCTTCATTAAAAGTCATCTATTCACTGTGAAGTTCAACATTTTAATAACGTTTTCATATAATTTCAAACACAGAAAAAGTTTCAGGAATCATTGAAGAGCCCACAATATGCTCCTTACCTAAGTTTATGAGTGTTTGACACTTGACATCAGTTACTTTACAGTGTCTCTTTATATATCTCTCTCTCTCATCTTTCTCATCTATTATATATCCAGAGTTCAGAATTACTGGGGAGTAAACCGCAGACACCAAATCACCAGTGAGGGGTCTATGAACAAAGGTCTCCTGCATAAGCACAGTACCATTATCAAAACCAGAAAATTAAACATTGCTTCTATACTGTCATCTAATCTGCAGTCTCAAATTTTGCCAATTGTCTTTGTAATTTTTCTTTTTTTAATTGAGGTGTAATTGACATGTCACATTATCTTAGTTTCAAGGCTACAGCGTCATGATTTGATTTGTGTGTATATTGTGAAACGATCACCACTATAATTCTACTGAACCTCTGTCACCGTACATAGGTAAGTTGTTGAGTTTTGTTGTGGTCATTTGGGTTTTTTTTGTGATGTGAATTCTTAAGATCTACACTCTTATGTAATATTGTTTCTCATAAATTTTCCCCTGGGTTCAAAATCCAGTCCAGTATCCCATGTTGCATTTCGTTGTCAAATTTCCTTAGTTTTTTAAAATCTGGAATGATCTGGAATGATTCTCAGATTTTCTCTTTTATCGCCTTAATATTTTTGAAGAGAACGGGCCCCCTATTTGGTAGAATGTACCTCAATTTGAGTTGCTCTGATGTTTCTTCATGATTAGATTCAAGCTATGCGTTTTCTCCCCCCGCAATACCACAGGGATGATTCTCAGTGTCTCATACAAGGGACCCTTGATGTCTGTCTGTGTCATCACTGGTGAGGTTTAGTGTTGATTACTTGCCCAGGTAACCATCTGGCATTGGCTCCAGAAGGAAAAGAAAGAGAAAAAGATACCAGATTGTGATACTTACAGATTTTTTTTTAGATGAGCTCTCTCAGTTGAAAAACATGGGCCAATGGGCTAACATCCACCATCAGACTTTCTTAATTCATTCTTTGACCAAAAGGAAGGAGGAAGAAAGAACCTAGGAATGTATACAGAAAATCCGTCTTTCCCATAAAAACTGTCCTTTTCATAGGAAGAGTTTAGTTCCTCCCACCAGGCTGTGATACCTAGTTTTACCTCAGGACCAGGGTGGTTTTCCTGATTAACAACACTTCCGGTGTTTAATCTTATTCCCACATCTACTAAGCCAAAATCCCAAACTCCAGTCTCATAGGTTACAAATCTTCATCTCCCTTGTTCCCTTTTCTCTAACCTCCTTTCCACTTCTAGAATCTGGCAAATTGACTGGAAGGAACTTCCTTGACTTTTAGTTTGGATAGAACCCACTTTCTAGAAGTTCCTTTTCTGCTTTTCACTCCCACTTAACCTTGCATTTGCTGTGTACCTTATCTTTAAAATTTGGGTCTTGTCCCATCCTTGGAAGACATTTTTCCCTAACCTTTCTCCACCCTCGCCCCCCAAACTCCACCAGCCTTGACTCACTCTTTCTTTCCTTTCAGGAGTGATCAGCTTATGTTCCAACAAAGCAGTGCCATATTACTGCCAGTGACTTGTGGAAATCAGTGTCATCATCATTAAACCACCATTATCACTATCATTAAGCTACAAAGGACTTAATCCCTATGCCCAGGAACCTCAACCAGCACTCAAGAAAAAACTACTGACAAAACAAAGCTTTATACTATTAATTGATCATTTAGGCTATGTAAACTCCATGTTCCATAGTAATTCAGAGGAATGAAGTTTGTAGAAATTTTAATCAGCCAGAGGAGATTATACAGAGAAATTGAGGTTTTTAAATTGACCTCCAAATACAATTTTTGATTTGCAGATATACAGAGGTATCAGACAAATGATGGCAAACAGTGTGAGCAAGCAAGACTTTTGAAACCAGGACTAATATGGATAAGCAATGATTAAGGGAGATCACGTGAGCGTTACACCTGCTGTTAATTCAAACAGTCCCACTCTAAAATTGGGGAGAAGGGGAAAGTTAGCCAGGAGACTTAGAATGATCCAGGGAAAATAGTATTAAGGTGTTGTACTTTGAAAATTGCAGTGTAAATATAAAGGATTATGTGAATAAGGAACAACTTAAAGGAAAAATCAATAAGCCTGAGTAACTGGATGGATACTGGAAATGAAGGAAAATCCTGATTCAAAACAACACTGGCATTTATGGCTCAGGAAATTGAGAACATGGTAATAGCCTCTGACAAAACACAGCGGTTAGGGTGGGGAGGTTTTTTGGGGATTGACATGTGCAGAAAGTTCAGTTGTGGACATGATGCTTTTAAGGAATCGAAATAGAAGGATCTCATTGGCATTTTGAGTTCTTGACACTTGAGTAGAAAACCACACTGGAGATGAGGATTTGTATTCTTCATAAAGGGGCTAGATGAACACATGAGGAAGAGATGAGGGAAAGGTGGGCTAGAAAAGGAATAAGGAGATTTGTTGATTCTGGAGTTACCCATAATAAGCCTCTACATGATCAACTGCCAGGAAATAAATGATGAGTGAAGTTTTAACAATTCTTAGCAATCCCTGCTGACTATAGGTAATTATACTGTATTTCGTTTTCCGAAGTTGCTGCGAGAGTACATCTTAAGAGTTCTAATCGTAAGAAAAATCTTTTTGGTAACTATGTGTGGTGCTGGATGCTAAGTAGACATTGTGACGTGCCCTTTGCATTATATACAAACAGGAAATCATTATGTTGTCCACCTGAAATTAATATAGAGGTATATGTAAATTATTCCTTAACGAAACACACACCAAATATCCCCCCTGGTTTCAGACAAAGCTTAGTCCTAAGCGCTAGTCCCACATACGAAGGTCTAGTTTAGGGTATCTTTAGGATCCCCCAATTTTCTGTACTGAGCCCTTGAGGTGTAATCTGGATTAATTTTAGAACCTCAAATTGTGGTAGCCAAGTAGCTGTATGTCCTTTGCATCTTTTTATTTTTCCCTACTCTAGAATTATTCTTTCTCTAGAATATTTCTTTCTCTAGAATTATTATATCATTTGGAGTTACTTGGCTTGTTTCTGCTTTGTTATGATTTTACATATACCTCTTTCACAACCTAATTTTTTCTTGTCATTTGGGAAGGGATGAAAGCAAGCAAATCATAAAACACATACACTTTCTATGACTTACTTAGGAATAATATAATACATTTTAAAGTAGCTTTTATGTACTTAAAATGGACTAAAAGAAAAAGGCAATGTGGAACAGTGGTTCTTTGAAAACAACTCAGTCACTCTCTCCAAGCCTAACATTCGCTTAGCAGCATAACCTGTTTGACAACTATTTTGAGGCAGAAGGAGAAAGGAAATGGTCAACAGCCCTCCTGCGCAGAGGAGGAGANGGCAGAGGAGAAGGAGAGAGAGAGCAAAAGCACAGCAAAGAGGCACTCCTCCAAGGCGGAGAATGATAGCAACAACTGCATGTTTTGTCTGCATTTTGGATAATTGAATGTAGCTGGGTAATTTCAAAGGTTGTATCTCATTAAANCGCAGAGGAGGAGAGAGAGAGCAAAAGCACAGCAAAGAGGCACTCCTCCAAGGCGGAGAATGATAGCAATAACTGCATGTTTTGTCTGCATTTTGGATAATTGAATGTAGCTGGGTAATTTCAAAGGTTGTATCTCATTAAAGCATGTGTGTTAGGTAATATTTGATTTAGACTCAAAAGCTTAGCTTTCAAAGCCTTTTTTCCCCCTTTATGTTGGCTAGGGGAACTAAGTTAACTGAATTTTGTAAAGAGTCAACTAATCAACAATCAATCAAGAGAGGAGTAAGAATGCTGGTCGTGGCTATTTGACACAGAGTCCACAGGTATAGATGGGGAATTATTTTTTATCAGCCTCATCACACATCACAATTCACACATAATACAATTCACCCGTTTAAGCAGCACGATCTTAGTATATCCATGGAGTTGTATCACTACAATCAGTTTTAGAACATTTTGTTACCTCAAAAGAAATTCTGTCCATGCTCCTTAGCCATTATCTCCCCCAAACCATGTCTATTTCGTCCCACGTGGGAGTGCCATGCAACAAATAATGAATGTTTCTCCTAAACAGCTCTGCAAATTACATAATAAAGTTAACTGCTAGAAGAAGAAAACGTTCTAAATATGTTTTAAACTGAAATGTAGTTGCCCATATCAAAAGAATATTATACTATTTCTCTTGTGTATATGGTGATTTTTTTTTTTTATTCCAAAAGGATTTGTTTTCATTATTCTCTCCCTAGAATTATTCACTGCTCTAGGCAGGACTGGACCAGCAGCTGAATTACCAAATGATATCATGGGCAATCCCATCAGCACCTCGGTGCAAGCTCAGAGCGCAAGAGTAAAGTTCACTGGAAAATTTCTAGCAGGAATAGATCTCCTTTATGTAGTCATAGACTCATCTTGGAATTGATTACTGTCTTTTACTCTGAGAGCCCCTGATGGTCAGGTCTTCTGCAGGAACTTCAGTACCTTTGTAATATTCCAGAGCTGCCAAAGCAGTGCTCTGCAGGCACACAGGGGCTCAATAAAGGTTACAGCCAGACTGACAGTCTTTCCCTCGATGCCCAGACGGAGAGATTTGCAAAGTGTTTCAGTTTGTAGCTGTCACAGTGATCAAAGGATAGAGAAGGGAAGTTTTTTCTTTGAGGTCAGCTTTCAGCTGCTATAAATTAGTCATGGATCACAATAGGAAAGAGAAACAAGACTTTGAGAAAGTGGGGAAGGTCCAGGAATCCTATATATTCCTCGTGACTGTTATTGCCTTGGTCATGTTTTATCCAACAGATTAAATCAATGGAAAGTGCCAATGTAACAGACAACATTGTCATCCATTAGTGTAGATAGATCTGGGACTAGACTTGTAGTTATAATTAATAGAGGCATTTAGCTGAAACTTGTTTTGTGGCCAACACTGGGAAATTAAATATCCTTTATAGTGTATAATCATTTTGTTCTCCATATTATTTTGAGTAACTATAATTAAACCAATTGTTAAGTATCAGAAATACCCAAGGAAGGGGGAACCGATAATGTGGTTGGGAAATGGCATAAGGCAGATGAATAATGAAGCTTAGCAGATAAGAAGTAATCATGTCACTTTCACTTTTTTATTACTATTTTTGCACGGACAGAAAATTCACCTCTCATACCATATTCTCTGGGAGTTACAATGATGATCAAAATTCTGATTGATAAAAGAGTCACATGAACGTGGTTCCTTAGATTTCTGTGAATGTAACAGAGCATCATGCATTTCATTTCTAAAATGATTTGATTGCCAAAATACTGTATAAAAATTTTGGTGTGGAGAAGTTAGCACAAATTACACCTGGAAAATGTAATAAAAAAATATCGTTCAGATTTTTTTTTAGCTCCTTTCTTTTAGAAATAAGGCTTTCCTGTAATTTCTTGATTGTAGAGTTTAAATAAAAAAATGCCACATCACCCCTTATTTTATGATTATGTTAACAGCAATGCCAATTTTAAAAACAATTTAGAGCGTCTGCTGAAGAATCTGATGCCACCTTGCAAAGCCTCCTTTCATTTCCCCATACATTTTACTCTTAATTTTATTACCTCCGATATTCTTTTTTTTTTTTAAAGATTTTATTTTATTTATTTGACAGAGACAGCCAGCGAGAGAGGGAACGCAAGCAGAGGGAGTGGGAGAGGAAGCAGCAGGCTCCTAGCGGAGGAGACTGATGTGGGGCTTGATCCTAGAACGACGGGATCACGCCCTGTAGTTCTGATATTCTTGAACTAGCCTCCCATCTCCCATCGTTGTAACCTTCACTGCACATCAAAGCTAGAAATTTATAAATCATAATTATAAGTTTTTCTGGAGGGCAGAAGCATGCAAGCTCTTCACTTAAATCTGTCCCATCCAATGGCCCTAACATATGTGGAATATTTCCACATTACTTGCAATAGTATTCCAAGGTTTTGCAGTGATAGGACTTGACGGTAAAACTGATGAACTTTTGTGAAATGAACACAGGAATGCATGCATGTCAACACGAAACCTAAAAAAAAAAGATGAATCTAGGGCAAACCTAAAGAAGCTATAAGTAATGAGAATCTTTCCTCCCCAAATTAACCTAGGACCCAGACTATGGAATTCCACTGCACTTTTATTTTTCTAATTTTCTTTTCAGTTATGACATTCGTAATGATCTGTTTAATGCTGCCCTTGCCTGATAGAACATGATAAGATATAAATTCTACAAAGGCAGAGAACACATTGGTCTTATTTATCTGGCCTTGATAGATAAGCACCTCGCATAGTGCTGGGCACACAGAGTATGGGCTCAAGGAACATAGGAGTGGGACTGCCTTTCTATCTTGCTGTGACAGGCTTAATATGGGGAGAGCCCAGGTGATGTCCTACCAGAAGGTAAACCTCTATGAGGCAGGGAGATTTAATGCAGTGGGTGTGTTCAATGCCTAGATCTTTGTGAATGCTCAATAAAAATTGACAACGGCAAGTTGTAAGCCTTAGGGGAATGTGAAGAGCTGCCAGTAAAATGGATAATGGTCATATATTTAATCAATTTACATTACAAGTGGTTTAATTGAAGATCTATTCATTCATTGAGCAAACATACCTCTAGAATTTAATATATTGATGGCGTCAAGCTCAGCCTATTAGTGTAAAGCCTTATTAACTTTTTTACTTTCCACTCAGGAGTAAGTTGACCAAACATGTTCTCACATATTAAGTTAAAAAAAAAGTTTTAAAGCTTTTTAAAGTACTTTCTTGAGGTGAACGTAACTCCTTTTTTATGCCACCTGTATTCAGATGTTTGTTAATATATAAAAAAGGGAATTGTTTCTCAGGTTTTAACTTCAATTAACTGTAAAATTGTGTGTCATCATGTTAATTATCATGTTAATTATATTTACTAAGGCAGGAAAGTGTATTGAAATGAGTTAGAAATGCTTTTTTAATAGCAAAGCTTATAATTCTAACAAAGACTGTTAGTGATTTCTAAAATCACTAGAAAACCAAGCAAATAGATAAATATATAATTGCACATTTGTTAATTAGCAAGTCTTTTAAAAAGCCTTGTTAATTAAGTATAACATAACTAGAATATTAGAGAAAAGTAGATCTTATTCGGAACATTTTAGCCACCCCTGTTTTTACCATATAATACATTTTACATGATCTCATCTTAGAGAAGAGGGAACTTTGTTTAATGACAATAGACTTCTCAGGGATGGAAGAGAAATCAAAACTCAGATACCCATCTGTATTTTGTGGGATTTCTGCTTGCATATCTGCTCTCTACAACTGAAGAAGGTAAGTCCTATAGGAATGGCTTGAAAAGCATAAATACTTAAACTTGATTGAGATTTCTTCAGACATCAGTCTAGTGATCAATATTGACATAAATTGATCATGTCAATTCCCAACTTTAAACTCATTGAAATTCTAGGCTGCTTCCAACTCTACCCAATTGCCTAGAGAGGAAACTTCAAACCCTTCACAAGATATTCGTGATCCAATCTCGATTTTTAGTTTTCTCTGCCATTCCCACCTGTCCTCACTACTGGTGTCTTTTATTCCGATCACACTAGCCAATTCCCCAGCCTTAGAAAGTGCCTCACTCCAAATACCCTTGAACACATACATGGGCCATTTGACTAACTTCTTCCCATGCTCCACTGCTCAAATTCTTACCGAAAAAACTCAATTAAAATGTCATTTCTTCTTTGAGTTCCTTCCATACCACCCAGTTCGCTCTCTCATCTATGCTGCTTGGCTCGTTTGACACTTTTTATGCTGGCTTAAAGTACATTAGACTTCTGTGTCTCTAACACAATGTGAACTCCCTAGAATCAGGGCTAATGTCATAGACGCTTTATAGAATATGCCAGTGCCAAGCACAGTGCCCAGTAGTTCTTCGGTCAATACTAGGTATGAGAATTATTAACTTTCAGCCGTCAAGTGATTCCAAGGGGGGACGAGCTCAGAGAGTGTTCCTCAACTAATATAAAGTCACATTCCTAATACTGACCACATTCCTAATACTGAATTAAAAAAAATAGTTTGCACACCCCATTGCTTCTGAGATTCTGACTAAATTCCTTGGTCTTCACCTGGAATATAAGAGCAGGAATGTCCTATCTCATGTTTTCCTAATACTGCTACCTTCTACTCTCAATTGACCTTTTGTGGCAGAGACTGCCATATCTGTTCTCTTGCGTGGCCAGTTGTCTCAAAAAGAGGATTGACTTTGATGTCATTACAGTAACACAGCATTTTTGTTTAACATCATTATTGTCTGAAACAAATATGCTAATTAAACTCCCTAATGATCACAAATTGGATGGTTTTGAATTCAAGAATGGAGGTGAAAAGATGAAATAAAACGATTTAAAAAGGTTAGAAATATGGCCAGAAAAAAAACCAACAACAACAACATGAAAACATAAAACTAGTATCTGTGGGAGAAAATAAGTAGAAACTCAGCTGTTCCATGTGGGTAAAAATGGAGTATAAGTTTGTAACTCTTTGAGGTACCATGTAAATATCAAGACATTAATTTTCAACAAAGTAATGCTTTCTATTATTGCAGGATTTTTATAGACAGATCTCAGAACACATAATGTATACTGAGACATCATTGTTTGAGGTCGGTAAATAGAAAATGGTATTAATGCTGATTTATGGACTGGGAAAACTTTTAAAGAGCTATACAATTTATTCAAGGTCACTGGAAGAGCTATTGACTCGTATTCTTCACAGATAATTACTAAGATTGAGTTTAAATATATCCACTAATTGCAATTGCACATTTGCCTGCCTGGTTTACTTCTTCCATGTACCTGGCATTGTATTTAGATACTAGGGATATCTTTGTCTAAAATCTAATTAAAATTTAGCAACACTACAGCTTAATCCATTCCTTCCAACTTGTTGCTGGACATTCCTAAACTGATGATCAATTTCACGGAGTCATGGAGACAAAGGAATTAAAGGGAAGGCTGGGTTTGAGGTATTGATGCTAGAGACTATATCATGTCCTTATTCATTAAAAGTGCTGGTCATTCCTGGTGAGGGAACAGCACCCTGTCACTACATACCATTTATGGTCCTTGGACTATTCAGCAATGCTTAAATGCAATGGGAAATGGATAAAAAGAAATGCGGGTCTGAGTTACCTCACATATACCCACATCTGTCTTGTATACAACTGGCTTCTGGGAATAGTAAATGGGAAATGCACGCAAGCCAAGTAATACCATGGAATATGATCCGTGAACAAACCAAGCCAAAGAGGAGAGAGGAAAGAGTTTGGCTGTGAACATACCTAAAATGGGAAAGGAACTAGATTCTTCCTCAAGAGAAAGGGACATGTAATGAATCCTTGGAGTAGAGAGAACAGCTGAGAATGGAATAAAACAGATGAAGCTGAGCCATGCAGGAAGCTCAGTCCACAGGCCTTTGTCCAAGCAGGAGGGGTATAATGGAAAGAAGAGAGCAACGTTCTTCCTGTGAAATCTTCCAGGGTTTGTATAATTTCCAAAAGGAAAATATCCTATGTGTTATTAGAAAGGGATTAGATTTAGTCATGGACAATAATTTTCTATTTACAGAATTTTCTAGAGACCATGGGGGTGCTACCTTGATCTTTCCTGATCTCACAAGTTAGAGCACACTATCATCTTCCCGTCATCTCTATTAGAACTTTCATAGTACTTTATCTTTCCCATAATGATTATCACAACCTGTAAGGGGATTGTTCATTTATTCGTTTGTTTTTGCCTTCCTCAATTACAACAGAATGTAATTCCTACAAAAACAGAGTGCTCAGCCGTTTTGTTCATTACAGTATTCCCAGTGATTAACGCAGAGCTGGTACGTACCAAATACTCAATATGTATACAATGAAAGAATGAGGGATTAAGTATTTAATATATGTTTTAATATATATCATCATTTTACATATGGGCAAATGTAAATTATAGTGCTATTCTTCCCTCTACTGAATGTGTAGTATACCAAAGGGGGAAAAGCATTTTCCCCTATAATTATATGGGAAATTAAATGGTTCAGCTCTATTCTCTTTTCTTTGTTTTACTTCTTATGATATCCTTTTCTACGTGCAAGAATTTTTAAGTAGCTGGGGTAAGTACTTATATTTCCATATTTTTTTTTTATTCTCTTACTTCAAGAAAACATTAGGGCAGTTTGATTGATGATACTAAGGCCGGAATCTGAGGCAGAATATAATGAGATTCCAGGTGCTTGTTTTGGCTGACAATTGTGTTAAAAAATATTATAAAACTCCCACTGTCTTTAGCAGGCAGATCTTGAGAGAGCCTCCTTGTGAAATCTGGGTCTTTCTACCCACATCTTCCCACCCCAGCCTACCTTGTCTTTCTTCCTTCATACCACCAATGAGGGAGCTGTTAAGGCATAGATGATGGTCAACCTATCCTGGTGTATTTGGAGCAGGAGAAATCTCTCCACTTTGATTATGTTATTTCTTGCCTTTTCCCCAGGAGTGTTTTTTGCTTGTTTTGTTTTTGTTAGGTGAGACACAGAATCTCAAAGTAATTATTTTAAAATATAGACTGTGAGCATCTATGTCACATCTTGGTTTTGTGACAATCCACATTATGAGGTTAAAATAAGAGAACTTATACCATTCATTCGCCCATTCATTCAACACATGATATTCTCTAAGAGCCAGGCACTGTTCTAGACATCAAGGATGCAGTAAGCTCATGGTGCAAAACTAAAACTGAATTTCAGGTTAGAAAGAGAACCATTAAATTATGGGAAGCCTCCCTGAAGAGGTGACTTGTGAAGTGAGGGGGTCAAGATCTGTGGGCAGGGCATTCTAAATGGTTGCATCTGCAAAAGACTGAAGTGGAACAAAGTGCAAAGCATAGAGAGAAGTGGTGTGGCTGGAACACATATTCACAGGGAAGCTGTAGGAGATGCTCAATATTGAGATTTCTTAGATACCCATAACTTCATAACACAGCTAATAAAAGACCAGTGAGTTCCAATTTGTCCTATTACTGATAAAAGGTAGTTGATCGTATGCCTATCTGACCTATTATGCAGAACATTTAGCCTAATAGAGACACACATGGTTTCCAATGAATTACTTAAAGAGACTACTTAGTTCCTGTACTTTATGCTTTTAATATTACCCAATGTCTTTTCAGATGCTTTTTTTCAATTAAGCCTTTCCCTTTACTTCCTGTTAGTAGTGTGATGATAGATTTATAGTAGTGATTTGCAGGAGTACTAGTAATGAGTATTACAACGTGGGTTCAAAGGAAATAAAAACTTCATTAATAAAATAAGAGATTTTGCAAATTCAACAAACTAAACTCCCTTTTTGTATGTTTTGCCAACAGTTATAACAATACCCTTGAGCGTATTAATTCTTCATATCTCTCTAGGGACTCACATGTATATACCTCTGTCTGTGAGGTAGAGATTCAAAAGCAACAGTGGGCCATTAGAAGGAAAGAATGTCTTTGTGATATAGGATATTAATTTCTCTGTGCCTAAGTACCTCCTTCCAAATACAGCATAAGCAAGAGCTCATCCCCCTGAATGTGGTACAAACTGGCTTCCCACAGGGAGCTGTGTTAAGAAGCCGGTGCTTCCGAGGCTGTGGCCCCCACTGTGCCCACCTCAGAATAAGAGGTTCCATTATTTTTTTGCATGTGGTTAGAGTTTCATTCATATTGCCATGCAAGGCTAATAGCAAGACCATGCAGCTGAGGTAATTCTCCCACTCTAGGAAGGTGAACATGGTGGGTAGAAAACGATCATTAAATCAAGGCTAGACCCTCAGCAATACCAAGCCAGTTTTACAGCTGAGGAAACAGGTCCTGAGTGATGACTTGTCCAAGGTCACTCAGCTAGTCATTGCTGGAGTCGAGATTGCAATCAGCCAGAATATCATTATATATTCTGTATCTTCAGAATATAGTCCTTCTGCTAAGTTTTTTTTTGCCATTTTTATTCTAGAATAAGAAGGAACTGGCAAATTATTTTATTTAAAAATTGGAACATTTAAAAAGTTCTTTAAAAACTCCCCTGAGCAAAGAATTCAGAGCTTTGATATCCTGAGGGCCAGTTTAGGGAAACCTGAATATTACTCTTCCTTGTAGGACTTCTGGTCCCCCTTCTCTACCCTATTCTGCTTCTCCTTTCCTCTATCCAGCTCTGAAAAAAAACTGATACTAGTAATTTGTGTATATTGATGTCACTCCACTGTTTTCACAACAGGATTTGTGTTTCAGTCGTGTCTTTAAGGAAGAATAAAAGGCTTTGAATCTTTCAATGGATTTCTATACCGCTTTGCTATGTTTGAGGTCTTTCACTTTTAATATTGCACCATACTGGTAATGATAATAATAACTTATTTGAATTGATCTTTAATAAAAAAAAAACTTCACAAATGTTATTTCATCATCAAAAATTTATGTGATATTATAATCACCAGCTTTACTTATCAGATCAAAGCCCTGGGGGAGGATAATGTATTTAAATAAAAAGTAACAAACCTCCAAACCTCAAATCAAGAGGCTTTAAATCCAGGATGCATTCTCATATCTTCATTCATTCAGCATTAATTGTTCAGACATGCATTAAGCACCCAGAGCCCTGGGGATTTATCCTGAGACACACTCCTTGCACCAGTGGAGCTCACAGTCCAGAGGGAGATGCTGTCATGCAAACATAATTATTATGCGATGTGTAAAGGACAGCATCATAAGCATAATAACAAAATATGGAAACCATTGTCTTTTACATTTAGGCCTCCCAGACATCATATTTTGTCTGGAAAATTAGCAGAGATTTATCAGAGATTTTAGTACTTGGATATCATCGGAAGCCAGAATCAACCACTTCTCCAATTTCCAAGTAGATTTTATTAAAGAGTTTATCAATATTTGGGCAGAACCAAAAATATTTTAAAAAATGAAGACTGTTTTCCTCATTAGATGTGGGTGAGAGCGAGAAAGAGACAGGGTCATTGAAAAGGAAAAGACATTGAAATTATTATCCAGATAATACCAAGGCCTAAAACTGGCTTTACTTGAGGAATAAGCCCTTAGGGGAGGATCTATATTACTAGATTTTTATTCTGCCTTTAGTAGGCCACCAATGAATTAGGGTTCACTACTTTTTTTTTTTTTAAGCAAATATATAGCCAGTCTGGTCATTGGCACTTTGTTCAGATAACTCAGGAAATCTGCTGACTGGTTTTTCTGGGATTCAAAAATTTGCTTTGGTAATTACTGCACTAATAAAATGCTCTATAACAAGAATTTCAGGGTTGAACTTAGTATTTTGATTTTATCTCTCCACACTGAAAGATAGTTGAAATGTACTGATTTTAATACACTTCAATGGTCACTGAATTCATATTTCCTAGGAATATCAAGACCATTTAATTCATACCGTTTCACAGACTTCTCTTTAAATTTGAAAAGGAACTTCAAAAACAGCACATCCGGGCTCTTCATTTTTCAGATCAGAGAACTGAACCCCCAAGAACCAAAATGAATTGCCACAGACACTGGTGAAAAATCCAGAAGTACAACTTTGTTGTATTCCAGTCCAATATCCCTTTCTCTATGAACATTGCCTCATTTGTGGCTTTTCAAGGGTAATTTTGGATTATTTGCTTATGTTTTGAATTTCTGGATTCATTGTCAGCATCCAAAATAACGTGTGAAATAAAAGGCTAACCAAATCTTCCGCGACAAAGCAACTGAATTTATTTCGAAATGCCATTCAGTAAAGCCAAGTCTCAAAGGGGTTTCAAGACTATCTCATTCCAAGGTATTTTTAGACAAGAAGAGAATAGAATCCCGGAAACGTGGACCTTCTTATTAAACAATTTGATACCAGTCTCCTCAGAAACCAATTTAGGTTCTGAAGTTGATTCTCCAAGGACATATCAAGAGTGCCAGTTTTGCCTTTCTTCATGACCTTTAGAATTATCTTTCCCTTCTACTCACCACCCCAAAACCAGATTGGAACTTTGTCTTCCATTTGGACATTTTTGAAGAGAAAATAAATATGAAAACATAGGAGTTTTAGACACCATGGACACAAATCTCAAGGGAAGAAATCCTGTGTTCGCTTTATTTCCTTAAAATTTCAACATTAAAGTGTAAGAATTTACTTGAATGACCATTGAAATGGGTAAGCTAGATACATCTTTGTTTGAAAATCATTATTCTACTTTCTTAAGAACACCTAAAACTAATATTACACTGTATGTTAACTAACTGGAATTTAAATAAGCACTTGAAAATAAATAAAAAATACATAAAAATTAAAAAAAGAATTCCTGTATCTTATTTTATGTGTTCTGTTACTAAAGACGTAACACGTGTTCACATTAGGAAATCATTCATAAGCCTTCCACCCAGGGAGGGCTTCCATTACTCATTTGGTATACTTTTCAGCCAGTGTTTATTTCAGTGTGTCTATCCATGTATCTGTTTGTATTTCTCTCCCTCTCCTAATAAAATCTATACCACCTTCTTTATATAATTTCCATGTTGTTTTACTCCAACATTTGTCTCTTTTTTTGGATGTCCTTGGATATCATTCAAATACATGAATTAAATTTTGGAATAGTGATTTCCTTGGAAGTATCATAATTAAATCAGTCGATTCTTTTTTTGGGCATTCAGATGATTTTGTGTGGGCAATTTGGATGTAACAAAAATCAGCATCTACTAAGCACTTACTATGAGATAAATGTGACGCTGGTTTATATATATATTATTTCATCAACTCACCAAAACAATTTATGATGTAAGTACAAGTCCTATTGTGCAGAGAAAGTTTAAAGGCTTTTAGAAGATAAATAACTTGCCCAAGGAATCTGAGTTTGTTCTAAAATCAAAAGTCCATGTTATTAACCATGCTGTAATGCCACCACATGGAGCTTTCTCTTTTAGTACTTTTAAGTCCTTTGCCTATTTTTAAACTAATACGATAATCTTGCTTATTCACTTACTTATTAAGAATACCATAGATTTAGTACTTTTCGATTTGCCATGACATCTTTTTTTATACTAAATCCAGAGCACACTGACTAGATTTCTAATTTGTCAATATTTTGATAATTACAATTAGTACAGTTTAATATCAGTGAAGCCAGATTGTCCTCCTGCTTTTTTTTTCTTTTTCTGCAACACTTTGGGCTGTTTACACCCACTTCGATGCATTTGAGGTTTATTTTGTTAAGTCTCAAATCATTTCCAACTGGGGATTGCATTAGCCCTAGCAGTTAACTGGAGAACAGTGAATATACACGTCTTCAATCAGCCGCCAATATTGACTGAATTCCTACTATGTGCCACGCACTGCTAGCTGAGCCCTCTCTCCAACAGTGAACAACACAGATAAAAATCCCAGCAATCACAGACCTTACAGTCTTGTTGAGAGATACTGAAAATAAACCAGGCAGTAGCTAAAATATCTGGTTTGTCAGGAAGTAATGAGTCTTGTGGGCAAGAGCTGGTTGCGGGGTGCAGCCTTTGGAACACTGTCCCTTGTTTCAGGCGTCCTTTTGACTCTTACAAAATCTATTTATTTTTGTATCGACATCTGGACATTATATTCTTAGATGTTTTTATTACTATTAAAAATAGGATCTTTAGGCAGCAGCTCTTTCTGCCCATGGGATCTATCCCTGTGCTTTAATAAAATCACCATTTTGCACCAAAAAAAAAAAAAAAGATCTTTATTATGTTATCATAGTTAATCTAAAAATATATTCATTCATTTAAATGTATTTTGTTTCTGGTTGTGTTATTGCTTGCTCTTATCTAACTGTGGTTCCATTTATTCTCCAAGAGTACAAATTATTCTGTCATCTGGAAATAATATTTTTACTTATCTGCTCTGATGAGTATATATTTTTTTATGTTTCTTGTTTTCTGTTTTTGTCTAAATTCTAGACTCAAAAAAAAAAATTACCAAACGATTGTCAAGGGCCAAACGATTTTCAACCGGTTTTTGTAAAATGTTTTATTGGAATATGGCCACACCCATTTGCTTAAAAATCATGTGTGTGTTTAGTGCTACGGTGGCAGAGTCGAATAGTTGTGATACAGACCACATGCCTGCCTAGACTTTGCCTACCCCTTCTCTGTTTTTTATCTAGAACTAACTTCAAATACGCATGAGAGGGGCCCCTGGGTGGTTCAATCAGTTAAGTGGCCAACTCTTGATTTTGGCTCAGGTCATGATCTCGGGGTCAGGCTCCACAATCAGTGCAGAGTCTGTTTGTCCCTCATCACTCCCTTTCTGACCCTCCACTCCTGCCCTTTCCCCCTCTTTCTCTTAAATGCCCACATATGCATGCTCTCTCAAAGAAAGAAAGAAAGACCATAAAAGCATACAAATAAGCATTAGAATCACCTGCAGGGCTTCTTAACACACAAAGTGCGGCCCCTACATACCCTCTCAATTATTTGCATTTCTAACAAGTTCCCAGGAGATGCTGATACCACTGGTTCATGGAACCCATCTTGAGAATCACTGGTCTAAAACTTCTAAGAGAAAATTAAGCAGTAGTGACTGGGTATTCTTAGCTTGTATCTGACTTTATTGACGTGCCTCTTGTTAAAGTTTAGAATGTTGATTGTTGGTCTAAGAGATGTTTTTAAATGTGGAAAGAAGTACTGTATTCTACTTCTGCTTTACTCAGTGCTTTTTCTGTTTGTTTTGTTTTCTATTATAAAATCAAGAACGGGCATTTCATTTTTATCAAGAATTTTGGGGCATTTATCAAACAATTTGGGATTGTATTTGTATATTAGTGTTTTCAAATCATCAACAACCATTGAATTTCTGGAATAAAACCTATTTATGTAGAGTGCATTCTCCTTTATACACATACAGTTACAGGTATATCTGTAAGGGGTGTGTGTGTGTGTGTGTGAGTTTGTGTGTTGGCTAAGATGGCCTTAATGCTCACCTCAGCTTGACTAAACTTAAACAGTTTTTTTCCTGACCATGGGCCCCTGACCACCCTACTTTTAGAGCACTGACATTAGAAAAGTTACAATTATAAATTTTTTTCTGCCCTTTCTCTTGCTAGATTTGTAATTCAGGAATGTCTTCCTCAAGGCCTTGGGAACCATCTCTTTGAAATATAATCATCAAGCAAGATAATGCTTCAGTCTCCCAATCTCTGGGGGAGAGCAGGAACCCAACTTTGATAAGTACTAATTAGCAAATGCAGATGACCTGATCACACTGACCAATGCCTGCTTTGCGCATATGTCCTTTGGAAACTTTTCACTAGCTCATCAAAGGGTTTAAACTCTCTCACGTTTTGTTTCAATGGAATCCACTCTCTCTCCCCTGTTGCGATAGTCTTGAATAAAGTCTTCCTTGCCTATTTAATTCTGTCCAGTGTAATTTTTTGGCAATACACACACACACATATAAGTTTGACACATGTTTTTCACTTTGATGTTTATCTATCGAACTATATTGGCAAGAAAACCCTAATGCCATTTTTATGGTATAGCTCTCAAGTTAAAATACTAGGTCTCCACTATCTTCATTATATGAAGTGGGAAAATTTGAATTTTTTATTGTTTTTTTTAAGACTTAGTTATTTGTCAGAGAGAGGGAGACAGAGTACAAGCACGGGGAGCAGCAGGCAGAGGGAGAAGGAGGCTCCACGCTGAGCAGGGAGCCCAATTTGGGACTCAATGCCAGGACCCTGGGATCATGACCTGAGCCAAAGACAGATGCTTAACTGACTGAGCCACCCAGGCATCCCTTTTTATTGTGTTCTGATCCAGGTTATATGATATAGAAACTACAGTTTCTTTTAAGAGTTTATGAAATTTCATCCAAAAGTACATCTGCTTCCTGACTTTCAATTGAAAACAATCCTTTATAAAATTAAAAAATGAATCTAAGATTATAGATCTCTTTAATTTTTTCCTACAACTTAGCATAGGCATCAATTTTGATAATTTAAAATTTCCCCAGATTCCCATCTGTTTTACGTAGAATAGTAACTATTATTTACTGATGACTTAAAAATGGTCTCCTATTTCAACCCAAACTGAGTATATATGTATTCCTTATCTTTGCAATTTTATCGGGCATGCCACAGGGTTGTCAATTTGTTTGCACTGTGTGTGTTTATTAGCTCTTTCCTCCTTTGCAAAGAACCAGCACTTATTTTTCCTAATATGTTATTTTTATAACTGCTTTATTTCTTCATTTGCCCCATTTTTTTATTTCTTTTCACAGGGCATCTTTAAATTGACAATATTTGAATACATTTTAAAAAGGATCTGATTTACTTGGCTTTTACTGGGATGCAGCCATAACTCACAGAGATTTACAAGATGTGCTTTTAATCTCTTTACACCAAGAATGCTATTTTCATTTCGTAAATCTGTACAATCCAAAGGAAATTTGATACTGGCTTTTTTTTTCTTCAGATGTTACTATTATTCATAGAATGAATACTATAACCTTGGATGCTTAATGGAAACTATATACTTTGCTTTTTCAACATGTAGCCTGTATTTTGCACCATTTTGAAGTAATTTTATACTGAACAATTCACGTTTAAACACTGCGCACTAGAATGTATTCTTGCCACAAGAGTTGCCTGAATTTTGAAACTTCATAATATTGCACCTCAAGCTAAAATAAATGCTGTTAGAAGCCAGAATGGAGCAGTAGGAGTAATTTGCCTGTTTCAGCTGATGTTTCAAGGAGTATATTTGCTAATAAACAATGCCCCAAACTGGGAGAAATATGGCCTTCCCTTACTTTCTCTTTACTGTTTGTGCGTGTGTGTGTGTGTGTGTGTGTGTGTTTTGCTTCAGTGTGACAATTACTGCAGTTATCTTTGTTATTAGTCTTTAACTTTTACTTCTTTAGGCTACCAGGGAAATTAGAGGCAATAAGAAAACAAACGTCTTCTCTAATGAGAGTGAGCCAATTTGCAGGGAACTTTCATTATGAAGTCTATTTTCTGTGTCTCATTTGAAGCTAATAGCCATGTTCTAACACTCAAGGAAGAAAAGCTTAGTTTCGGCACAAGTATTTCTGTTCTTGGGTTCAAATGCACTTATCCCTTATTCTTAGGGGAACAAAAATGGGACTGAAATCCCATGAGGGATTTCCCACTATCGGCTCCTCTGCATTTGCTTAAATCATTTTATTTTGTTTAAGGAAAATGTGTGCTTCCTATGTTATTCCCTTTTATGATGTTCCCAAGTGAGGCTGCTTTTACTGTGAAGTCATTTGAATTTGAAGGAACTCCTTGTTATCAGCTTGCCTTTCCCTAGCTCAGGAGGAAGGGGAGGAGGATGTCCCTTATCCCTAAACTGTAGCTAATCAATAAACCTGCCACTGAACTTAACTGACAGCAAATATACCATTCCCTAGGGATATTTGGTGCAGCACCGTAGAAGCTGATCAAGTTATTACTTTGGAGCTAGCCAAATGTGGTTTTGTCTCCATATCCCACTGACATGAAGGGTCCTTGGCCTGATGCTTTCTCCTTGCATTGTAGAAATGGATATAAAACCAACTCTTAAAAGGTAACAACTGCCTGCTAATTAAATCAAACACAATGTGTATTACAATTCACATTCCAGAAGTATTAGTTCATGCAGAATTCCTTATGCACTGTGGATTGGAGCATAATCTCTTAACAATTTTGAAACAAAAATATTCTTTCATAGAGTAGACCCCAACTAACAAACACAAGCAGCCCTTGTGAAAACACTAAACAGAGTCACGTGTTAAACCGTCTAGCACTTTCAGGCTTATAAGCATCTAAGTTATATTACTGACTTTGGCATTGCAGCATAGTGTCCATACTTCTATGCACTTAATATTTTAGCAAAAATTGGCTGGTTTATTTATATAAATGTATATAAAATCACATTTCTGGCACTTCCTTAAGTTGAAACTACCATTATTTGGCACATATAGTTGTTATCGGTACAGCTAAAGATAAGGAGACCACAAAAATATTATGGATTTCTAGCTAGGTCCTGGTGCCCATGAAAGTCTCTGAGTAGAGCTAGCTCTCCATTGTAAAAAGCGAGTGTTAGAAACATATACTAAGTCCAAATTCAGATTCTCTTGGCTACTTAATGAGAAGGATATGTAGAGAATGCTGTTTAAGCCACGGAGATGCACCTAGCACTACCAGGAGTGGAGAAACCCTGATTAGGTGGAATCCTTTGAGTGTTGTCAGAAAGAAGAGGGCAAAAGAGGTTGATTGGCACATTCCTCTGCTGGGGAGAAAACAAAAACAAAAACAAACGAGTGCACAAACCTGTACCTGAATCACAGGGTTAATAGGTAAGCAATAGCAGATTAGAATTGGGACAAAGTTGATTGTAATAAACTATAATGCCTCTTAGGAGGATTTAAAAAACGTGTCAACAAATACAGCACTTGCTTTCACTCTCTTATTTGAAATAGCCACTTGCAGTTTTAAAGAACAGCAATGAAATAAGCAAAGGCATCATAGTTTCTGCCACAGAGAAACTAAAGACATATAATAACCACACTTTGCTCATATTATAGCAGGAAAATCATGACATTGAAAAGTGTCCATCGGGGACATCCTTGTTTCGATCTTCCCAATCAATGCCTGTTCTCCCTCTTCTAATAAGGACATCCCAGTTTCCTTTGGGGTATCACTGCTCAACATTCTGTCCATGTGGAACAAGCAGAGCTAACTCCAGTCCTGGATCCAGGACTAAGCCTAGACAATCAGAGCATCACACACTGGCCATCACAATCTCTGCACCGGAGTCGTCTATACTGGCACAGAGACTGGCTCACTTGGACTTCGGCTGGCACAATCAGGAAAAGGGGATCTCTCTCCATGAAGGCCAGTGAGATGACAACCAGGGAAATCCAGCTCCAGCCATCCTGCAGCTTCTAGTTCACCACATTGAGGGGCTGTCCAGGAACAAGATGAACATGGGGGACAGGTGGTGGCTCAGTCGGTTAGGTGTCTGCCTTCGGCTCAGGTCGTGATCCCGGGGCCCTGGGATTGAGCTTTGCATCAGGTTCCCTGCTCAGCAGAGAGGCTGCTTCTCCCTCTGCCTCTCCCCCAATAATGTCCTCTCTCTCTCTCTCTCTCTCTCTCAAATAGCTACAGAAGCCAAAATACTCTCCCTTTGTTCATGCTGCTTTGAGTTGGGTTTTTGTCACTTGCAAGCAAAATACTCCTGAGTAATTGGGAAATAGTGACAAAAGTTTGAGAAGTTTGTGATGTACTTAGTAGGACTTGCACCATCTCAGCCCAGACTTCAGTGATTCACTGGCTTGAGCTGTGCTGTCACTCTTCCTCTTTCTCACGCATTTCTTATTCCTTTTTTGTTTTGTTTTGTTTTAATAATTAACCCATCAATTTACTTTTTATAGACCGGGTAATCACGTATTATGCTTTGGGCCCTGAAAACATGGTTTAATAAGACATTAGTTTGCCCCCCTGCAGTTCAAAATTTAGTGAGGAAACAGAAATATAAACATGTAATTAGGAAAGGAGAGAGGTAAACAAGGTAATCCGAGAGCGCTCAAGAAAGCGTGTCTGTGCCCGGGAGAGTCAGGCAGGCTTTGTAGAGGTGAACGTGACGGAGACGTGGGAAGAGGAGTCTCCCTGGTGAAGAAGGATTTTCAGGGTGCGGTAGGGACAGCTGACAACAGATGCAAAGATTGGGAAAGAGAGGAGGTCATGAGAGTGGTGTGGTGAGGGATAGGGGTAGTGCAGGTGCACGGAAGCATAGTGTGTACGCTGGGCCTGGAGAAGGAGTTGGACAGGTCTGGTCTCTCTTAAAAAGAGCTGTACCTGGGGTGCCTGGGGGGCCCAGGCGGTTAAGAGTCCAACTCTTGGTTTCAGCTCAGGTCATGATCTCAAGATGCTGAGATTGAGCCCTGAATTTGCCTCCATGTTCAGCAGGGGAGCCTGCTTCTCCCTCTCCTCTGCCCCTCCCCCAGCTTGTGCATGCTCTCTCACACTCACTCTCTCTTTCAAATAAATACATAGAAAAAAAAATATCTGTGACAATTTCCACCTTTGTGCCTTAGATCACTTCATTTTTTTTCTAAGTGAATTTTTTTTCCTATTTTTTTTTTGGTCACATGGCCATATTATTCTTTTACATTCAAGGCCTACCTCTGATCCTGTGTAAACGATGATGATTTTCTCATCCTGTACTATTCTCTCTCCCAGATGAATTCCTTCCTAGCCCCTCATCCACAAACCCATGCAGGTTTAGGAAGCACACAGTCACCACCAGTGGGGGTGGTACCCGCTGGGATAATGACAACCAATGAGCCAGCTTCTGTTCCAGATGCCCTCTGAATGGCAGTGAAATGAGCACAGCCAGGAATGGACTTTCTTCAGCCAGGCTCAGGCGCAGTCTCACACAAAAAAAGAGAGCCTTTGTAAACCTGGAAACTGGACAGAGGCAGAAGGGTTTCACCTGTTGGCTGGTGTGAACTCAAAAATGTTCTTCTTGTCAAAGGGGCACCTGGGTGGCTCAGTTGGTTAAGTGGCTGACTCTTGATTTTGGCTCGGGTCATGATCTCAGGATCCTGAGATCACGCCCCGAGTTGGGCTCCATGTTCAGTGTGGAGTCTGCTTAAGACTCTCTTCCTCTCCCTCTTCCTCTGACCCTCCCCCCTGCTCTCTTTCTCTCTCTCAATAAACAAATAAATCTTTTAAAAAATGTTCTTCTTGTCAGAGAGAGTATGAAGAATAATTGAAACATTTTAAAATATTATATATTTATACATATGTATTTTTCATATATATGCATTTAAATAACACTATACATTTTTATATATCTGTATAGTATTATATGCACAAAATGTCCATGTTCTGATAGATTTTCAAGGGTAATTTTTGGCTATATACCATCTGTTCCTAATGTTTTCATTGTATAAGGAACTTTCAGTTGAAATGAAGAGATACAAGGGGATGCTGTAGTTATGGGTCAATGATGTAAGACTCCATCATTGTATAGCCCAGTGCTATCCAATAAAATATTCTTTGACCAAGGGAATGTTCTGTGTTCATGCTGTCCATTGTGATAGCTCCTAGCCTTATATGTCTATTGAGCACTTGAAATGTGGCTACTGTGATTGAGGGATTAATTTCTATTTTTCATTAATGAATTTAATTTTAATGAATGCTATATAAATTTAAACTGCCACACCTGGGTATGGCTACCATATTATGTAGAATTTGATGGTGTTATTGGGGGGTGAATGAAAACAGATCGGGCTCAAGTAGCCGTCCGTCCAACTGACATTGTTTGAATGTATACGTCTAGGGAGATGTGACCAACTAAAACTGCCTTAGGAGTATGTGTTAGTCAGGATTCTCCAGAGAAATAGAACCAATAAGATGCAGCTGAAAAGATTTATCTTAAGGAATAGCCTCACACAATTATGGAGCCTGAGAAGTCCCAAGATCTGCAGTCAGCAAGCTAGAGACTCAGAACTGCTGGTGTGTAGTTCCAGCCTGAGTCCAAAGGCCTGAGGACCAGGAAAGCTGATGGTGTGAATTCTAGTCTAAGACCAGCTGACTGGAGATCCAAGAAGAGCTGATGTTTCAGTGGAAGTCTAAAGGCTTTTAAAGACCTACGTTCTAGTTCAATAGTCAGGCAGAAAGAATCACTCAGTGTTTATGTTTTTTTTCAGGTCTTTAAGTGAGTGCATGAGGCCTACCCACGTTGGGAAGGGCAATTTGCTTTACTCATTTCATTGATTCGAATGTTAATCTCATCCAGGAACACCCAGAATAATGTGGCCAAACTAAAATCATGTTCACACCCTGCAGCTCAGTCAACTGAACACAAAATTATCCACTACAGAATATTTCTAATGTAACCTGACAGAAACAGATTACGTTGGGAAATTGAGGCAACAGGCAAGACAACAAGTTAAAATGTATTTGCCACTTCCTGGTCCTATAAATAAAAAGGAGGGTAGAGAAATTACACACAGGTCATATTATACTTTCTCATCACTTACGTTTTCTGGTCTTTTCATTTCTTACTTTATTAACGCTTCACCCACCTACCCCCCTATTTTGTTGACCTGGAAAAATCAGCTAAGCCCTTATACATTTGCACCAGTCGGAAACAAATATTTTCCTAGGGATTTATTATTTACAATTATGTACTTTCCTGGAAGACTTATTTTATGCACTTTCCCATTTCAACACAGCATCAATTAAACATTACCTCTAATAGTCCATACAGTCCCGTCTCTGCTTGGGGAATGGTAGTTTAAAAAAAAAAAAAAATATATATATATATATATATAGTCATTGAAGGTGACAGCAACTTATGCTTAGTGACTCATTAAGTATGTGTGTGGGGGGGGGTTCATTCTTTTTGTTTTTGTTTTTTAAAGATTTTATTTATTTATTTGACAGAGATAAAGACAGCCAGCGAGAGAGGGAACACAAGCAGGGGGTGGGAGAGGAAGAAGCAGGCTCATAGCGGAGGAGCCTGATGAGGGGCTCGATCCCATAATGCCGGGATCACGCACTGAGCTGAAGGCAGACGCTTAACCGCTGTGCCACCCAGGCACCCCGAGAGAGATTCATTCTTAATTCATGGCAAATTATCTTAAAAATCCACTTTGTCCATCTCCACCATGATCAACAACTACATGTTATGCAGTTGCTTCTTATAAAACTCTGTCTTACCCATTCCCAAAGTCCAGCCACACAGACCGTCTTTGGGACCAGCCCACTTCTTTGTTCTCCTGCTGCCTTTGACATGGTTTATGGGAGAGAGCATATGACCACCAGTGCTGGCCAATCAGATGTCTCTTCACTAATTTGTATGTTTGTTTATGGATGGGCATTTAACCGAGGACTGGTCAACAGATTGTGAGGAGTGCCTTCTTGGAAAATTTTTCTTGCTTTTTAAAATTACAGAGAAATGCATCATCCTGCCTTTTTGCTAGGATTGTCATATTTTTATGCTTCCTCTAGAACTTGTTGGAGAAAGTCATCAATACCATGTGAGTGTCCTTTGACTCAAAAGCTGGACCCGGGAAATGGGTGGCTCCTCGTCCCCTTCCCTGTCCTTGCAATGTACATTCTGTTCACCATTCCCACAGTGGGAACCATTTTCAAAGTTTTGAGACCATCTGGACAGTGTATGTGACTGAACCCAGTTAGGGCCACTCTGTATGTATAACCTGTGAAGATTCTGGTGGGCAGTTGTGGAATTCTACTAGTCCTGCAGCTGCTCAAGACAAGCCTTGCATGAATGTTCTTTTGCTAATTAAAACTGCTGCCTACTAATCTGGAGCGGCCTCCCTCTTTCTTCAATATCTTTTTGCCCTCAGTGTGTGGGGCCAGATTGCAGAGCAACATTTCTGCAACCATCTCAATCCAGACTGTGATTGGAGCCTACACACAGAAGAGAGCAATACAAAACGCATCATAGAGCAGTGCTGGAATCCTGATGCATGCTTGAAGTCTACCCTATCATTAGTCTTTATATATATAGAGAGAGAGAAAGTAAAAGAGAGAGAGAGAGCATGCACCTGCAAGTAGGGGGGGTAGGGGCAGAGGGAACAGTCTTCAAGCAGACTCCTTGCTGAGCGTGGAGCCAGATGATGGGCTGCATCTCAGGACCCCAACATCATGACCTGAGTCGAAAACCAAGAGTTGGAGTCTTAACCGATGGAGTCACCCAGGCACCCCAACCCTATCGTTTTTTCTTGTTTGATTGTCAGGATCTGAGAAGCATCTGAAAATTTACTCCTTGCAAGTCAACAAGTCAGCCTGCCAGTCCCATGGATGCTGGCAGAAGGCGTGAGACTCCTGAATAAGGAACAAAGGATGATTTGGTTCTTAACACAATAGTGACAGCCAGGGTATCAGAATGGGCGCTGGTTCTCTAAGCTCCCAAATCCCACAGGATGATGTGAAGAGGGCCAGAAGATACCTGTTCTTACAGTGGGTTGTGTTACAGGAGAGAAACCCTGAGCTTAGGGAACCTGAGTCTTTGTCATGGGCAGTAAGCATGCCTGTTCTTTGTTTATGAAGGAGACATTACTTTCATGATACTATACACTAAACAGACCTGTTGTTGACTTTGGAGGGACACAATGTCTATCTTCCAAGGCTCTTCACCATGCAAACATCCTTTAAAAGGCAGACTGAAAGAAAGACAGGCAGTGCATCTGCTCACAAAATGTGAGGAAACAAGATATCCATCAAGAATTGTCCTTCAATAAAGAATAATAAGACCTCGTATTGTTTAGGCCAATTTGGGTTGGTATTTTCTGTTACAGAAGAGCTACCAAAATCACCCTTACTATTGTATAGAGGAAGGGTACACAGATCAATATCATGGAGATGTCTATACTATAGAGTGCCTATTCCAAATGCACCAAGTGTACTATGTGAATGATATCCATGTAGCTTACTCTTAAACAGTGCAGCCAGACATTTTCATGTCCTGTGAAGGGTCTCAAGAATGTATCTCACCCACTGATCTTAGACTGACTGCTAGCTGAAATTCAGCATTTCTCTTCTCAACTCAAACCTTAGGCTAATCTGTGAGGAGAGAATAAAGAGGGAAAGGTAGTTGATGTTGATGTGTGATCTTCAGAGCTTGAAGAATGGAGATCAAAATGAAGAGATCAGAGGAAAACATGGTAGACTCTGTTTCTAATTTAATTGCCAAAATGAGTTTTTGACTCCCAAAGTATTTATAACCAATCATGAGTGTTTATATCCATAAAATTGTCCTTTCAAACTTTTTTTTTTCAGAGTTTGACTTCTTATGTATCCACAGGAAATTAACCCAAGCTTTGAACAACCAAATTCCTGTGTGAAAGTTCTGTTGCTAGATAAGTTGTTAAGGGATTGTAGCAAGGAAATCAGTATCATATGATTATTCTGGGAAAACGTTTTATGAGAACTACAGCTACATTATTCAAAATAGTTCTGATTTTTCTTGATAAAGAAAAAAGGACCTTGTGGATTTCATTACTGAAAATGAGGTATTTACTTTTAATGAATAAAAACAGTTACATATGATGAACATGTTAATTTCTAATGATGCTCACACCTAAGTATAATGAAAAGAATGTGAGCGTTTGAATGACAAAGAGCTGGGCATATTTGTCTTATGGTTTACATTTCTCTCATAAGGAAAAGAACTTACGGCTAGATAAAAAATTGGAATGGGGAAAATAAAAGTAATCCCTAGTTTATTTTCCTTAAGTTGATCCCAACTTTGTCAGGTATTTCTATGCCAAAATCAAATGGGAGGACAAAACTTTAAGGGGATTGTGTCAATTTACTCAACTAATTTCTTTAAAAAAATTTTTAATCAAATGATGCTTTTTAGTTCTCTGCAGTGAACAAAACAATGAATTCCCAGTTCTCAGAGAACTGACATTCTGAAGATGAACATCTAACAATTCAAATCCAAAGTGTCAATCAAAATTATTCTTTTGATACAGCCACTTAAAATAAAAATCACCCGTGACTTGGTGAATGAAGCATCGTGGCAATAACTTGAAACATAAGATACTGATTTGTTTCCTTTCTTCTACTTCTTGGACTACCTGACATAAAAAAAGAAAACCTGAAAACATAAACACTCAGTTCTCTAAAAGTCTTTAAATCTTTTTTTCTTTTTTAAGATTTTATTCATTTATTTGACAGAGTTAGAGACAGCCAGCGAAAGAGGGAACACAAGTGGGGGAGTGGGAGAGGAAGAAGCAGGCTCCCAGAGGAGGAGCCCGATGTGGGGCTCGATCCCAGAACGCTGGGATCACGCCCTGAGCCGAAGGCAGACGCTTAACGACTGAGCCACCCAGGTGCCCCTAAAATTCTTTAAATCTTTTATCCCCCCAAAATTTATACTATGTACCTGACTCCCCAGATTCACACCGAGTTGCAAAGGAAGAGACTTGATTTTTTGAGTTTTGCCTTGCCAGGAAAGAAATTACTCTCCCCTGCAGTAACCAGGCTGGCTAAACTTCCTGCACTTGATGGCACAGAGCAACCAGAACTCTGGGTCAGTCTGCAAGATCTGGCAGAGGCTCAAGGTTGAGAATCTCTTACGGGCTCTGCGTTGGTATTGGAGAAGACAAAGACAGGTGCGTGAGCGGCATGCTTAGGCAGGAGAGGGTGAAGACTGCTCTCCAGTTTCCGGGGGTATTCCCAGTTTCCCCATGGGCTTGCAGGTAGACCATAGATGTCACTGGGGAATATTTTATGTTTTGTCATCTTCCCAAAGAGGCTGATGAGGGGGACCCCTCGCAGAGGCTGTGAGTTAGATTTAGGGGAAGTGGCCAGGCCTTCCCAGTCTCAGCCACTTGCTGTGGAGAAGCCTATTTGGGCACCCAAGACCATCTGATCTGCTAAAATCAGATATTTGAAGTAGGAAACATCAGAGAAAATTTGAGAGAGCCACCATCAGGACAGGAGTAGCTAGACCAGCCAACATCAGACACCATCATGAGGACTCTATCAGTGGACTCAGGCAAAGAAGAGCTATGCGGAACCAGCCATGGACCCTCTCCACCCTGAGATAGACAATCACACAAGCAGATAGTCAGTCCCTCCTTTACTTGCTAGAAGAGGATCCCATGCAAGTTATGTTTCATTACAAGTTGGACTAGAGGAATAGGGAGAGGAGATCTTTGCCAGTGGAGAGGAAGTGCCAAGGTGCTAGGGATACAGTAACATCATTTGACCACCCAGACTAACTATTCAGTTATACAGAGTTTGCCAGAGTGGTCTAGAGTAAACTGTCATTAGACATACTTGGAGGTGAGTTGATAGGCTACAATAATTCTGGGTAGTAAACCCCACCCAGATGCAACAACACCCATCCATGGTTCTGTGGGTCACCTGGAAAGGGTCTGCCTGTCAGCTGGATTTGCTCCGACTGGTTCTCCACGCATGAGAAGAGGCAGTGGTTATCTGGGGCCTGTTTTATTCCTTCCTAAGGGTGCATGAAGGCAAGCCAAACCACACGTTCATATTTAAAATTCTGCTTGCTTCACATCTGCTCACGGTCCAAAGGTCAAATAGGTCACAAGGCACAAACCGAAAGTCCCTGGGACAGGGAAGTACTCCACCTCAAAGGAAGAGTGGGGACTGAATTGCTGATCAATAAGTCTGTGACAGGTGCAGACCATTCAGAACCCAATCCCCCATATTTAATGATTAAATACAGTTATTAAACACAATTCTATTTATATGTGTTTATACCTGCTTCGCATGTCTTATATCTATCTATCTTGCTATTTTTATGAACTGACTATGGCATGTCTCACTCAATAGTCTGGTGGCTCTCTGTTTTCAGCTTCTTGGGGAAAAGTCTGTTGTATACCGCAGATTCATCGGAATGCTGTTTTATGTTAATTAGGAGAAATGTAGCTGTCAATGGGTGCGAGGGAAGAAGGCTAATGAGACACTGATAGACCGTTAACTGTAGTCCTGTAGTACCTCAGCAGTGATAAAACAAAGTGCTTTGTAACATTTTCTCTTTTCATTTTGAAGGTAAATCGGTACTCCACATCTTTGCCTTGGTTGTGACAGCTTCAGAATTGTACTGATAGACAAATTTCATCAGAAGGGACTTAAACATCTACTATTTTTTTCCACTGCTCTTTCCAAAGCAGTAACCAAAGCCTTAAAATGTGTATCCTTCATCTGGTGAAGAATACCCATTCTCCTCTTTATTTTAAAATATCGTGGTGCACTTATAATAAGAATTTTGCTGATGAAAAAACACAGATTAGAGCTGTTGCTAACTAGACTTCTACCACTCAGAGCAGGTCAGGGATCTTTCACACACAGTTTTAGGAGGGCATTTCAAAAGCCAGGTGTCTTAACCCTCTACCGAAAGAATCATAGGTACGCAGAGCTCCCAGTTGTAGCCCCCGTTGCTGGATCAGACCCTGGGGTTGTCAGAAAACCATGTGGGAAGATCGGTCTGGCTTCCTTCTCTCCACATGTGCTGGTTGCTGAGGTAAGGTTTTTGAATGCTTGAAACGTAGCTTCACAAAATTTCCTAGGAGCCGGAAAGATGAAATTTCTTGGTATCACGTCATGAACCAAAGTCCAAACATTTCTGGAAATGGTTTTATTGTGAAATGTTTGTTTAGAAAAAATAAAAGTGGTCAAGACCATGGACTTAGGGTTATTTGTTTCTGGATTCCCACACTGTTTCTCTCCGTCTACATAATGGTGTGATACCGGACAACTGAGCTCCTTGTCGGTACAGTTGGGATGGCTCACAGCTGCTCTTCAGAATGTTTGAGATTTGAGCAGATGCGCGTAAAATATTTCACGCAAGTCTTGGCACGTTATAAATGCTCGATATATTATAATCATTATTGGTAGATGGCCACTTCCCCCATTAATTTGGTAATAAATCTCTCCCCAAACTCTGATTCATTAGCATTGCAATTGTCAGATTGGACACGTGGGGATTTTGACGGGCCAGGCTTGTGAAAATGCATCATTAAACATTTTTATGGTATGTTTGAATTGTAACAGAGCCAATTCTACCCTCGAGTACAGACAACCTTGCTTTCCCCTTGAAGGTGATTTTGGCATGCATATTTATTTCAACTCCACTCTGTCTACAGGGCTCTGCTTCTTTGATAGAATGTGTAACAGAAGTCACATAGGCTTCTGTTTCGTATCCTGAATGAGAGTTGCGCAGGCTGCAAACTCATTGTTATACCTAAACGTTCCTTTTTTTATTATTACTTAAATTCACTTAGCCCACATATAGTAGTAGATTTCAGTTATTCATCAGTTGCATATAACACCCAGTGCTCAGCACACCTAAACTTTCTGTTAGCTACTTGCATCCCTGCTTTGTAAGGTATGGACACCGGCCCCCCAGATTAAAAACATAGCCCTTATCTACCCATCACCTCTGTCCAACTTCCCAGAAGAGAGAAATGAGAAGCAAAATTAGTACGTGCATTTTCTTCTAAAGAAAATTAAAGTAATCGGAAATAGTTTAAGAAAAGATTATCACTAGAGGTGAGTGAGAATTTAAAGCTCCCTATTGCCCATAGCAGTGGCTCTTAGAGAACAGTGGATCTAAGACATATAAACACTCAATTAACTGAAAGCTTTTTCATTTGCTTGTTCTTTTGCTCAGCAGACATTCTCAAAGCTTTTATAATATTTGTGCCCATTTGTGCCCATGATCTATTTATTAATAAGCTTGGCCTTTTCCTTTTTGTTTTTTGTTTTTGCTTGTTTGTTTGTTTTCTTGACCCCTGTATCTATTTCCTATATACTCATTCCTCAACCACCTCCCCATCTCTACAGGATCAGTGTCCCTCTTTGGGAAACACTGAGTCCCTGGATATATTCCCAGAAAATGCTGGTCATCTAACCCCTCCCTCCCTCTTCAACCACATATCTAGATACGACTCACTCTTCTTGCCTCCCTAACTTCCTGGGCTGCCCTCTCCCCCAACAGACTAGCATCTCTCCTGGTTTTGCTTCTTTGTATTTATTGCTGATTGCGTTAGGAGATGACATCTTAGGAACCGTCAATATGGTGGTTCCGTGACACCCCTTTAGCAGCTAAGCTTTCTTTTGAAGCTTCAGATCCTCTATGAAGTTTGTCTGATCATCCCTTATGGTCTTGTGGCCCCTGCTATCCCCTAAGGTAATTTTGTAACAGCACCTTTCCAAACTGTATTGCCCTCCTTTGTCCCTGTCAACTTTCTGAGGTCAGGCTCACTCTAGATTCCCAGCTTCAAGCTCATCAGTGAGCACAGTGTTAGTGTTCATTAAACATCCCATGTATGATTGAATAAATTAAGAAATGGGGGGCGCCTGGGTGNAATAAATAAATAAAATCCTAAAAAAAAAAAAAAAAGAAGTGGAATTAACAAAATAATGTAAGTTATAAATGCTTTTTTTTTTTTCCTAGTTTTCTCCTTGGGGAGCAGAGATAGACAGCAGGGCCTAGGGAATGCCTGATTCAAATCCTTGTCTCCCCCGTTCTAGCAAAAACTTTAAACCAGTTATGAAGCCCAAAAATCTGCTTTCTTCATCTTTAAAACCTGATTTATTAAAGTCCCTATCCTCACAGAACTATAGTATAGATGACATGAAGAAACACTTGGAAATAGCTGAGTGTTCGTGGTTCTGCAAAGCGTGCACTGAAGTGCCCTGAGTGTTGTTGCAAACTCCAAAGGGAGATTTTTGAGTTTTCAAAGGAAAAGGACATCACACAAACTGGGCCTCATGATTTCCACATCAGGTTGCACTACATTGCTTTTGATGGTTTTGTATCCTTGCAAAGCGGGATTTGATGGTGCCTATGACAGAAAGCAACTCTCATGCAGAAATCCACGTGGAACCGAAAAGAAGGGTAGGTATGCCGGAACCCGTTGTTAAGTGTTGAGAAATTATGTGCTGCCCAATAGTTGTATGTGACACGTTAGTAAATAATTGTGGATAGGTTAGAATGTTCAGACCTAACCATTTAATAAATGGGACGGTTAGGGTTTTTTGGTTTTGGCTTTGGTTTTGGTTTTGGCCTGCAGGTGTCATGAAAAAGTTACGGAAATGCTCCATGAGTGAGAGAGTGTGGGGACTTTTGCTCCGCACAGTGAAAGTTGTGACGACTCAGTGACATTAGCTTTCTTGAAGGGACAATATATTGAGATATTAATTGTGCTTCATACCTCCTGTATTTTTTCCTCTTATGTCATTCCCTTTCCAAGAGTGTATCCCACACCTGGTGTTTTATTCCGCTGCATAGCAGAGCAGAAAGCTTTTATGCAGAGGACTTTCCTGCATGGCTTTGAAAGTCCAACCTTATTATGCCAGCTTTCTCAGAGAGAAGAGAGAGATGTGTGCTTTGTGGGTACAAGGTGTGGGGAGGATTGCCCCAATCATAGAACAAAGATGGAAATTTCCTGGTCCCTCAAATAGTATGGCCTACACCTCCCTCGTGCTGTGCTCCACCGAGGTCAGTATGAGAGTAATCTTTCTGAACCTATTAAAAGCCAACTAGTGTTTCTAACTAGCGGCCCAGGAGAATAGAATATGAGTGATTGAACTATCCCTATTCTTTGTATACTTGAATAATACTCCATTCATTTTAGAGAGAGATCTCTACAGCTCTTTAGCAAGTAATAAATAACGCATATTAAGCTCATCTCTTAGTCCAGGCACACGTAAAAGACATGCACTGCCTCACATAATGTTAACAAAACTGTGAGTTAAGGTACCATTATTATGCTCATTTTGAAAGCAAAGAAGCTGGAGCACAGAGAAGGTATGTAAATTGCCCTAGGTCACACAGTTAATTAGTGGCAGGGAGCAGATGCAAATTCCAAAATCCAAGCTCATGCTGAATATTGGTGGGGAAACTTCTCATTCCAAATGGCAGAAACCCAATTCAAACTGATTTAAATTTAGAACACAAAAAAATTATCTAAAGTTTGGAGATAGTGTATCTGTTCCAACTGGACCCAGTTGTTCAAACGATGCCGTTGCCAATCTGTCCTGCATCTTTCGGCTCTGCATTGGTCTCTGCTGGCTTCACTCTAAGGAACTTGTGTTCACAGGAGGCAAAGTGGCCACCAACCACCTCTGGTGGACCCCCCCAGCAGACTAAGACAGCCCTGGAGAAAGCGAGCCCCTCTTTCCCAAACATTTCAAAAGAAGCCCCAGGATTAGGCTCATTCTCCTGTCTTGGACACATGCCTAATGCTGAGCCAATCTCAGGGAAATGAAATATGCCGATTGGCTGATTCTGGGTCACTTGTTCATTTTAGCATCAGGCTGGATTTAGCCCCATCTGAACCACCTGGATTCGAGGGAGGACAAAGTAGTTTCTCAGAAGAAGATCAAGTTGTATTGATGGCCACAAAAGAAAAGGGCTTCTGGCAGGCAAAGCATAACATCTACCCAATGAAAAGTATCTACATTTTTCTTTTTTGGAAGAGAAGACCTTGAGATATTCTGCCCATTTTAGAGGTTGGTTAAATATATTTACATTTCTATAGTCCTCTGGGGTTGGCCCCAGAGGCTCCTCTGGATTTCCCATTGTCACTGCCACTTCCTGTCCTGTGTGCGTGCCCCTGCTTTTTCCTTCTTTCACAATGAAAAAAGGGGCTAGGCATTTGTCAAAGAAAACTCCCCTAAGGGGTAGCGGGTAGCGAGGCTCCATGCAGGGAAGCAAAAATCACATCTTCATCTTGAATTTCATTCAATCCCCGGGATGGAGGAGAAAATGTCCTGAGGCAACAGGTGGGTGTTTACCTGCTTGTGGTCTAGGTGCCGGCTTGGCTGGGCTGCTTTGGAAACACTCGTCATAACTCCTCTGCGTGGTAACGAACTCCACTAGGATTCAGTTGCCATGCAACTGCGTGGTATTTCTCCATAATACTGCCTTTCCTATGATTACAGACTGAGGAGCTTTTATAGTCATAATAATACCTTACACTCGTGCCAGGCCTTTTACATAAGAGGATCCCGATAGGGTGAATAGAGGGGTTCTTTATGTAAGTCCTTTCACCAAGCGCTAAAAATACCCTTGCCTCCAATTTAGCTATGTGGCAGCCATCCTCTTCCAGTTAAAATACACAATAGCTATTTTGGCAGGAGGTTGATACGGAGGATTACACATCAGATTTAAAACGCAAAAGATATTTAGGTGGACATAATAGCAACATCTCCGAGGAGAACATCTTGGGCACCGTGTCAGGGATGCTCCCAGGCTGAGCTATTTTGGGGGTCTCTCTGATTTGGGTACCTGGAAAACGTTGAATCGTTTCAGCTTTTTGTATGGAATGAGAGGAGCAATTGGAAAGTGCATGGGGTCAGACTCCACTGAATGACTCAGCTTCTCCCAGGTCTGAAATAGCTCCTTAGAACAAGCAGTCAGTGTGGCTTCTCTGGAGTGCTGTTTACCATTTGTTGGAGAAAATTACTCCGTGTTTCTAACATCCTGCTTTTCACCTAGTGAGTAGTTACTCACCTGGCAGGATCCAGCACATTATTCTTAATCCCCTAATCGGAAGCTTTCAGAAATTCAGGTGTTATCAAGAAAACAGTATTGTCCCTGAAAACAAACAGGTCATGGGGTTCCCAGACAAGCATACACATTAACCTTTTAAATGAAACTACCCTAACCCAACAGAGGAAACCAAAACCAGACCAGCTCCGTCTTAACTTTAATTAGCTGGCTAACTGTGTGATGAAAAATAATTTGACAGTAAAAGCTTCATTTGCAGTAACAAAGTAATTTTTTTTTTAAGGATGCCTTCAAAAAACCCCTGTCTTTTTTGGGAGAACACCCACTTTTGGTCCTTCTCTGTTTCTACCCCAGTTACATCAAGCAAGCAATATGTGGATTATTCTTCCTGCATCTTCACTGCCATGACGGTTCTGTGTGAGTTGTCCTCCAATATTTATACCACTCTTTTCCCTTTAATAGATTCCTTAAAATTTATGTGGACACGTGGCTGCTTTGGTTAAGACATGTTTTCTGTCTTTCTTACAGCTAAGTTTGGCCGTGAATATAAGTTCTGACTTGTAGGATGTGAGTACAGGTGATTCGTACATCTTTCTGGTCATGCCCTTGGAGAGAAGAGGTGAGTCCTCTCCTCTCCCCCACTCCTGCTCTTCTTCCCTGGAATTTCAAGAATGGATAATTACTCTTGGTATTAAGGACTGGGAACTAGGAATCTTAGGAGGTGTTGGCAGCCAGGTCTTATACTATGTAGAAAAATCTAGTCGATAGTGGAAAAACTCAAGCCAAGATGCAGGAGAAAGACGGAGAGAAGGAGAAAGAGAGAGAGAGAGAGACTCTTCTTAGGCTTTTAAGCCCTGTGTCTAGCTGTCTCTAATGCTCATCCCTTCCTAGTCCTCTCGCCATTGGTCATTCAGACCCTCAGTGGGGATGGAATATACCATACTATTTTCCCAATAGCTGTCTTCCTTTCTTTTTTCAGATTAATTTAAGTCTGGTTTCTGTTTCAAGAAAAAACAATGATTCATAAAGCAATACAGATTCTCCTGAATTGTTCTCTAAGTTTACCTACAAAGAAAGACATCAATGAGCCTAAGAGATAAAAACTTTTCATACATACAAAATCTCCTCATCAGTGAAGTACTTGTTTAGGCTGTGTAAATTATTTGCTATGTACAATGACCAACTTCAGTTTTAGGACCTGAGTATAAAGAGAATAGAATAACTATAGCTTATATTCAGTTTAAGACATAACATTCTTTACAGTGCAATAGTTCCATTAAAAATATAAAGCTAATTTTATTTTATTTTTTAAAGATTTTTTTTTTACTTATTCATTTGAGAGAAAGAGAGAGAGAGGCACTAGCAGGGGGGAGGGTCAAAAGGAGAGGAAGAAGCTGACTCCTGGCTGAGCAGGGAGCCCGATGTGGGTCTCTATCCCAGGACCTTGAGACCATGACCTGAGCCAAAGGCAGACGCTTAACCGACTGAGCCACCCAGGCATCCCAACATACAACTAATTTTAAATACACAACTAATTTAAATGGCTGGAAAACAACAAACTCAAGATATTCTAAGAAGCTTAAAAATGATTTTGGGGGGATTTTAGATGACTCTACATGTATTTCTTTAAAAATAAAATAAATGCTAAGGATCATTTAATATTTCACAAAGGACTCAAAATATGCTGTGTGTATTCAGTGCCTCAGGTTTTGGTCTTGCTTTACTATAGCACCCCTCCAGTTGTGTATTTTCTCTTACCATGAATAGAAAATTTAATCATTATAGACAATGCTCTGAATATTTTAGATGAGATAAGAGTCTCCATTCAAAATTAACACGTTACTAAAAATCACTGGTAATTACCCTGGACTTTTACTACCTGTTAACGGCGCAGCCAGACGCAACTATTTCCCCTACTCTAATTCTATTGAATTACATGAAATTTAGAGCATTTACTACAACCTAATTTATGTCAAATCCTTTACCCTGTTGTAATTACTGAAATTTTACAATAACATTCAAACAGGTGGAATTTAAAATTATGGCAGTACTTTGACTTTAAGAAATATATATATATATGAGATTTCATATATATATTTCATATTTATAAATCATATATTTCATGCACATGAGATTTTGTATATATATGGTATATACATAAATATTTACACATTGTATTTAAAAGATTACTAAAATTGGATCTTTCCAAGATACATTTTGATATTCTTCTGACTTTTGTTTTTCTTCTATTGCTTTTAACGAGGTCAAAGTGTTGAAAAAAATCATGATGCTATGTCAATAAGCAGAAATTCAAGGGAACAAAAGTATCACAAAATTTGTTTTCCCTCATATCAGTTACATATACTTTGTAGTGAGCTGCTCACTACATGAGTTCCCAGGTGAATGCACCTGGGAACATACCTGAGCACAAAATATTTCCTAGATGAAGAATTACAAGTTGGGTCACATTTACTCCAGACTGTCCATCTAGGTCTTCTCTCTGTGGGAAAGAGCACAGAACTGGGAGACAAAATATTAGATTATTTCATTAATTACATTTTTACTAATTTTTGCAGCTGTATTGAAGTATGATTGACAAAAAACGGCATACATTTAGGTTGTGATTTTTTAAGGTATACAATGGAATGATTTAATATACATGTGCAATGTGAAATGATTACCACAATGAAGTTAATTAACACATCCAACCCTTCACATATTTTTTGTTGGGGTGAGAATACTTATGCTCTACTTTCAGAAAATTTCAAGCATACACTACTCTATTGTTAACTAGAGCCATCATTGCTGTTCATTAGCTCCCCAGAATTTATTCCTCTTATAACAAAGTTGGTATCCTTTGACCAAGGTCTCCCATTTCCCCCTCCTCTCAGCCTCTGGCAACCACTATTATATTATATTGTTTGCTTCTATGAATTCGACTTCTTAAAATTCCACATGTAAATACGATCATGCGTATATACATACAACATTGTCTTTATCCGTTCATTCACTGATGGACACTTAGGTGGTTTCCATATCTTTCTTGGCTATTCTGAATAATGCTGCAGTGAACATGGAAGTGCAGATATATCTTTGAGATCCTGATTTCATTTCCTTTAGATATACACCCAGAAGTGGGATTGTTGAGTCATACGGTAGAACTATTTTTAATTTATGCGGAAACTTGATATTTTCCATAATGACTGTACCAGAACATTAGCTTATACCACGGATTTATCACTGATGGACATTGCAGAAATCATACATTTTTTTGGTCATGTGTTCTTCATTTATTAAATAAAGACATTGGAAAAAATTAATTTTATCTATTTTATGCTATGTGGTTTAATTTAATATGGTTTTCTTATAATAACATTCCTATAATTTTGATATGGTTGTATTTTGTTTTATAGACAAGGTAGTTATAAATCTTACTTTATTATCAAGGAATAAAAACAGAGTTTATTGAAATGACTCATCTAAACCTAGACATATAAGTGAAAATTTAATAGAGATCTCTAGATTATCCCAGACTCCAGTTTAAACTGTAAAATAAATGGATCACATTGGTATTCCCTTCTGACTTTTACGTTCTTTCCTCTCCCTACCTCAAAACTTCTTCTAGATGCCCAAGTAGATTTCATTCACAAACATTTGTTTTCATTAATTGTTTACTTATTAATTGTAAGTGTTTATATACTTACAGCCATGCTTGATAGCCATAGGAAATATAATAGCAACAGTAATGAAGAAGGAGGAGGAGAAGGAGAAGAAGAAGGAGGAGGAGGTGAGCGGGTGGTGGAGGAGGGGCGGGGGAGAAGGAGGAGCAATTTAGAATTCATCCATTGTGCTTATTCTGTATTGTCATTTTTCAATAAGCAGTGTTTATTGGGTACCTGGTGAATGTAGTCCCTGGGCTAGGGAGCAGTTGGGTATCTATGTCATCAAAAGTTTTTTCACTTCCAAAATTAGTTATCTACATTTTCTTAACTCTGGTGATTTTGTGTGGTTGGCCTGGTTCTCTGAATTCCTTTGAATATTTTTGCCAATCTCTTAAGCCTTAGATCAAATGTGATTTAAACTTGGAAAGTAATTGATTTACTTTAATTCTTCACTTTTTTCTAAACCTAGTATATTTCATTTCCCAAGGCATGCTTTTCTGTATACTCTTCTGTTATTTGAAATTCTATTCCACATTCATTTCCCTCTGACCCAATAAAGGAGAAAACTAAAATGTAAAGAAATTCGTAAAAATCTGGACTTTTCATGACTACAAACTGATGAACTGAATTGCCTCCATGTTTCATTTCTATCATTTTATCAGTGTTGCGCCTACTTGCATAAGCATTGGCCAAAATAATCAGAGGATTATGAACACAAATTTTCCTTTTGTTGTCAGAGGCCTAATTATGGTGAGAAAAAATATTAAACTAGGTGATATCCCCCAAATTAGAGCTCACCTGTATGTGAACACAAACTCCTCAGAGGGAATATTTTGGGTAACCTTCAGATAAAGGCAAAGCTTCAGTAGAAAAAAAAAAAAAAAGAACAGAATTTCAGAAACAATTATGGTTCACTTGGGAAAATTATTTGGAAAAGGGACTTTTCTCAATGCTCACAGGTAGACTCATGGAGACGCAGAATTGGGGCCACCTGTCCACATGGGTCCCCTGTGCCCTTCAGCACCCTCTTTGCTGAGGCCTGAAACACCTTCAATCAGAACAAGGCTTCATGCCATGGTTAGAAATAAACCTGAGACTGACAGGGCCCAGAGATATACACGGAAGTGCTCCAAAATGTGAACACTACTGGCTACTTAACAAAATCTTTATTAAGAGCCTTTGTATTCCAAGAAACTTTCTGAGTGTTTGGGATGTGAGATGAAAAAGAAAATCAAGTTCCCTGCTCTTCTAGAATTTTTTACAACAGTAGAGACAAATAATAAATAATGAGTTAATAAGTGAATATATTATTAAGATAATAACGTATAATAAAAACACATGAAAGGAAATAAAATAGGGCAATCAGAGTTACTGTTTTGCATTTCGCAAATGGCAACTCATTTAATTATCACAACTGTGCAACATATGTCCTGTTACCATTTTTTCCAGTGAGAAAGTCGAACCACCTAGAAATTAAATATTGTTCACGATACACGACTTAGACTAAAGCTGAGCTGTAAACTCAGATGAATGTCGTTCCAAAGCCAACCAGGTGGCATGTTAACCACTGAAAGCAGACACTCAGGAGGGAGGTTAGATGGGGTGTCAAGAAAGGCCAAGCAGATATCCGGGAAAGGGCATCTCAAGCAGAGGGAAGCATGGGTGCAAATTGGAACTAAGAGCAGGTTGTCTCTTGAGTGAAGTTTCCAGGAGTCAAGGAGTGGGGTAGTAGGCAGTTGGTTGAGGGTGCAGAATGAGATAGAGTGGGGAAAGTCGAAAGGGATTCCTGAGATCACTAGGAAACCGCCTTGAAATTGTTCCCAGGGCCTGCCTGATATTTGTCCCATCCCAGTAGATATTTCATTGTCTTACTTCACTACTCTACCAAGTTTGTTTTACTCCTGGATTACATTTGAAATATGTGACTTTATTCTTCCTAACCTCCTGGGTAAAGAGCTGAAAAAAAAAAAAATCTGTGAATGAAAATAAAGTGTCATAGACCAGAAAGAGAACTAACTAGTCCTGGAGAGCCAAAGAGGAAGCTACCTTTTCTTAGGCAAGTTGTTTAACATTGTGCCTTCAATTTCCTGATCTGTTTAATGAAGGGATTACATTGGTTTATGAACAAGGGCCTGTTTCTGTATTTAAATTTGACCTCAAAATAATGGCTAGCCACCCAGATAGTGAACTACAGCACAATCAAGTCGAAACTTTATCCACGAGCACCTTAAATCTAATTCATAGTCAGGCTAGAGTTAGAAGATCGAATGTTGAGGAATGAGAACATTGAATGTATTACTCTCATTGATTATTATGTTTCGAAGGGATGTTGGTACCTCATGCCTTGCTTTAGTGATCAATTTCCCTGGCCTCCTTCATCTGCCTTAAAATTCCCTCAAAGAACTTTATTTGGATTAACTAAATGAGGTGAGGAAATAGGCTCGGAGGAGAATATATTGTAGGCTACAGCTTTCATTTGTTTCTTCCACTGTTCTCTCTAATTACTGATGGGTATTTTCAAATACTTATTAACTCTGTGTGAGCTTAAATAAGACTACAATATCTCCATTCAGGAAATACTATTGCATTTTAAGTGGCAGAAGCTAAAAAAGAGGGCAAGGCTTGGCTCAGTATCAACGGAGGCAGTCACAGACAACCAACTCGCCCCCAGTCCTGAAGGACACAATCTTCTAAACCCTGTTTTAAATTTTTTCATTAGACAGGTTGTTTCCACCTGCAGTTCCCTCTTGCTTTATAATATAACTCTTCCCTAAATCCTATCCGGCCGATACACTACTCATACCTACTTTTGAATTTTTATCTCCTGGTTGCAGATATTGCCAACTTGGTAATGCATTGGCCACATTTCCATTTCACAAATCCTCCTGACCCAGGCTTCTCATTTTAAAAATAAATGGAAACTCACAGATTCCAAAGGCTTCTCTTTCAGGGGGAATTTTGTGAAGATAGAATTTTACATTTTCCCCAAAATTACCATGTAAAATTATTATAAAAATAGCATATGCTCATTCGAGAAAACTAAGCAACACATACATCTACTTTTTAAAGAGTAAAAAAAAAAAACAAATCATTACCTATATATAAACACAATAATGCTATTTTTTTCTGTACTAGAAATTTCCCTCTGAATATAATAGGTGTGTAACCTTAAACAAATCCCTTTAACTGTGCCTCAATATTCTAATTTAAAATAAGGAAAATTTGCTTGCTCATAAGATCTGTGTGGTGATTGAATGAGTTAATTTAAGTTGAACACATATTAAACATCACGTATGTGTTTACTATTACTGTGGTTATTACGTTTATGCATGAGTATTATTATAGGTATGCATGTATCATGGTATGTTATGTTATTTTCTATGTAATATAATTATTCAGTAAGTTTTATTTCAGTATATCCTATACATGAACCACTTCTCTATTTGCTGGGACCCAGAGATGAGGCACCTTGAAGGTGTCTTCTCATGAGGCTTGTATCCTAGTAAGAAAGAACTGGTAAAATAAAAAAGTAGTAAAAATATATCCAATATATGCATGTGTGTATACATGTGTGGATAAACAAGATAATATCAAATAGTGATAAGTATTTGCAGAGAAGGTGGTCTGATCGATGGGATGATGAGTGACTAGGTTGGTTTTCTTTTATAGATTGGGGGATCAGGAAAAAAATATGAAGTCTAGGGCATTCCAATATTTAGAACTCAAGCAGTGGAGGGCCAACAAAGGAGGCAAGGAGGGAGAAGTCCCCAAAATAAGAAGGAAAACAGAAGAATACAGTGTCATAGAAGATATGATAAAATAATTCTACAAGTGGGATGATGAAGAGAATGGCCACTGTATTTAAAAACACAAGTGAATTGGTTTTAGGCATAGTATTGGTTATCTTTCCAAGTACTGCTTACTCTATTGTGATTACACCTATTACTAAGGGCAGCTAGAATTTGTTGGTACACACTAAGTGCTATACACAGGCTTTTATTTTACATAGACTTTTACATGGACTACTTGAATCTTCACAATAAATTTATGACTTGCACTAAAATTATTGTCATTTTTCAGATCAATAAAATTACATGGCTTGCCCATTGTCATGCAGTTAAGATATAGGGGTAAGCAATATGCCAGCCTGACAATTCCTTTCTAGAAATAGTGCTCTTGCCCTCCTTACAGTACTCACATTCACATAAATGAATATAGATCTATATCATAATATAAAGGCTTGCATAATAATTTATTTTTCAATCTCTTATTGTTGAATGTGTAGGGAATTTTCAAATTTCTGTTATTACAAACCATAAGTGGCCTCAAAGTATAGTTTTGTACACTTATTATGTCCTTAAAGTAGAATTATTATTTCAAAGACTGTGTGCTCATTAAAAAAAATTAAAACACTATCAGATTTCCCTTCATTTTGGTTGCATACATCTATATAACTATTCATTTCTCCACATATTTGCCAGCATGGGAATTTTTTTTAAAAATGAACTATTTGTGACTTAATTTGCATCTTATTACTACTGAGGTTAAATTTTTTTTTGTTTTTATTTGTCATTTCAAATTCTTATTTTGTAAATAACTAATTCCTATCTTTTGTCCTTGTTTAGTACTATGGTATTTCATTCTTGCTTATTTGTAAGAGTTTTTCTTTTTATTAATAATGTAGGAGGACTATAAATGCTTAGCTCTCATATATGTTGCAAATAATTTCCCGATTTTGCATTTAAATAACTTTATTTATAATCTTTTCCCACTTAAATATTTTGCATTTTTACATATTCAATTTTCTTGGTTGTCGCTTACTTGTTTTGAGCTTTGATATTATCTTTAGATGGGCCATCTCCACCCTAAATCATATTAAATTTTCTTTCAGTAGATTGTTTTTTATATGAAAGTATTTCAAAGGGAGGTCTGGAGCTGTGTTGTCCAGTAAGATAGTACTATCTATATGTAAATTTTAAATTAAAATTAATTAAATAAAATTAAAATTTAGTTCCTCATTTTCACTGACCACAGTTCAAGTGCTCAACGGCCATGTGTGCCTAGTGACTGTCATTTTCAACAGTGAAGATATTGACCATTACCATCACCATGTAAATTTTCATTGGGCAGTGCTTCTCAAATATTACTATGCACACTACTCACTGAGGCATGTGTTAAAATGCAGCTCCTTACTCAGATGGTCTAGGGAGACACTGAGCTTCCCATATTAAACAAGGCCCCAGATGATGCTGATGCTGGAACTTCTTGGACCACGCTTTGAGTAGCAAGCATCTAGATTTATTTTTATGCAAGGAATTGTAAAAATCCTTTGTGTGTGTATGTATGCATTTTTGTTTGTTTCATTGTATTACTTACTGATATACAATAACATATATATCATGTGCTAAACACCCATATATGTTTTTCCTGGACCCTGAACTCTTCCATTGATTAACAGTCAACTAACTGTCCACACTACCAGAAAATCAATATAGCTTTGCAACATGTTTTAATATTTAGTCGAGACATTATCTATCAATAGCTTTTCAAGTCCACCAAACACCAAATTTTATTTAAATCAAAAGTACGTTCACTTTGAAGCCAATTTAGTTGGACGGAATTATTTATAAAATTGATTCTTTCTATTCCAGAAGAAGGCTTTTTCCCCCCATCTTATTTTATGTCTCTGCTATAGACTGAATGTTTGTGTCTCCCCCAAATTTATATGTTGAAACTCTACCCCCGGTGTGACGGTATTCGGAGGTGCAGTCTCTGGGAGGTACCTAGGTTTAGATGAGGTCAGGAGGGTCTTAATCACCATGATGAGAGTAAGGTCTTTGAAGAAGAGGAAGAGAGACCAGAGCTTCCTCTCCACATCCAGTGGGGACTCAGCAAGAAGGCTTCAAACCAACAGAGGCACTTCACTAGAAACTGAATCTGCCAGGACCTTGACCTTAGACTTTCCAGACTCTGAAACTGTGAGAAATAAATGTCTGTTTTTTAAGCCACCCAATTCATGATATTTTGTTATGGCAGTGGGAGCTCCAAGACGGTTTCCCAGAAAAATGTTATTGTTTTTTCTAAACATGATCTCTGTGTTTGTGTATTCAATTGGTCTTCCTGTGGTATTCTAATTATTTCTAGTCGGTATAAAACAGATTATTTTGGATTCTTCAGGTATAAAATTTGGCATCTCTTTGGGAAGTTTTTCCCTCCTCAAATATTTGAGTTTGGGGGGGCATTTTTAAATCTTGATTTAGAATTACATTTTTAAAAATATATGAGCCTTTTTGAATTTTCTACTTGGTCAGGCCATGTCATTAGTTGAGATCTGGAGTCACGCATTCCTTCAACAAATCCCTGCCACTGGCTAGATGCAATCTATATGCTGGGGCCCTGGGAATAGAAGGGAAGGATCCCACTTTGTCAGGAGTCTCACACCAGCACACCTGGAGGATGAAATAGGTATGCTAGGCAGAAAAAACTCTCATGACTTTATTCTTTACTGGTGGTGTATTTACTGATGGGGTAGTTCATAATACAGAGAACACATATCTAGGTTTGACGGTGGAAACTCAGGAGAGGCAACCAGGGTAACGTACTCCTGATTTTTGAAACTTGAGTAGACATTGTCTGTTCAAAGAAGGGAGAATATTTGTTGGAGTGGGAGTATCTGGTTTGCTAGAACATACGATTGTTTTTTAACATATCTTAATTATTTTTTAGTATAGAGATAAATAAAATTTATTATAAATGTAAAATCTTCCGAAATCTTCACTAGGAAATATCCTAGACAAAAGAAAAGAGGAATCAGTTCCTGTTTGGGTCAATTCATGTGTTTCCTGTCAGGAAATATTCCATTTATTGCCAGTTTGCTCCCTTGACAGTATAAATTTAGCTTTCGTGTATATTATTAGACAATAAATCTCTCCCCATCCCCAGTCACTCAGTATTCTGGATCCTGGAGCACTATATCATTATCCACTGCTTGACAGTCCCTAAGTCATGCACAAGTACTGTCAACATCTACATTGTTATATAGGAACATGTAAGGAGCATATGTCTCCCATTCTACCAAGACTTTCCTTTCATGCCGTTACCAGAATGCTTAGAAATCCTGATTGGATGGGAAGATTAGCTTTTTCCCTAGTGGAATAATTTCATTATAACAGAGGTGTCATCTCCCTAAGCTAAATGTGGAAAGAATAATAGAAAGATTACAGATCATGAAAAAAACTAGAAAAGCTTTATGATGAATTATGACATGACTTCAGAGAGTACATCTTGATATATTTGAATAAACCCCTTAAGTTTAGGTAGTTAGATTGCTTGGTTTCAATTCTCATTTTCTCATTTGCGTCACTGTTATACAGAAAGCACTCCCCACCATCTGGCTGATTTACAGACTAAGAAGCACTTTCAGAGCCTCAGCACTCCTTGTCTATCTGAGTTCATGGAAGGGACCTACTTAACCCCAAGAACATCGGCTCTGTTAGTCAGTATAGCACAACAGAAAGAGCCAAACTTTATCTTGGCTTAAGAGCTTTAAAAGAAATCAAGTCATGAGGAATTTCAATGACTGGTTTCTATGACATCAGAAACATCTGTGTATTTTGTAAAGATGTTCAAGAAATAAACCAACACAAAATTATAATTTGAACTTTGTTGATATCTCTATACCTTTATTCTTAACATAAAAATATTCAAGTTTAATTTTGTACAGTGAACTTTTTCTCTGAATTACTACTGAAATGATTAGAGATGAATTCTACATTTGGTTCTAAGGTTACTTCAAAGTATAAATCCTTTTCTGTTTCATTCAGTGAGACCTAAAGAGCTAGATCTGGGGACCTTCTAGACATGAACCCCCCCCCCAAGGTACCATAAGCTTCTATACACTAATATATCTCCAGAGACGACATTGCCTTATCAATGTATACTGAGGCCAGGAATGAGGAGAGCATGGGGTGTATAGGGTTGATCCAATGTATGGCTCCCAAACTCTACTCTGTGAAAATAAGAGAAAAAAATAAGAAATGAAAACAAGAAGGAAACACAATAGTCATAAATTTTCCTAAAGCTGAAAATATTAAATGTAAAGAACTACATATTATGCTCTTCCTATTCTCTGGGGATAAAAAATCCCTTTTACTCGGGATTTTTGTGGGAAAAAATGGTGTGTGTGTGTGTGTGTGTGTGTGTGTGTGTGTTTTATCATTAGCAACCGTAAGTCAATCTCTCCTCACTTTGTTTGAAATTGTCCTGGTGCATGATATCAAGGTGACTGCGAGCCACTGTGTTGTCAAGAGTGATGAGATGAAGAGCAGCCCAGTAACCTCTTATCCTTATCCCAATGAGCCAATGAGTGTGAGTCCTGAAACAAGTCAGTATGCTTATCGGGGTGTTAATTTTCTCCTCTGTAGAAATGGGCTTTATAGTACTGTCTATTTGAGCTCTCTCTGTTAAAAAATGTAGTCCCCCCAAACTTGATAGAATTATCAGTCACGAAAAATTATTTCTACTTCCTAAAATATCTGTCGCAGAATTTCTTTATAATGAATCTTTTCTGTTTTTGGTCACATGCTGAAAGACAACTTCCATGAGAGCACTTGACCACCACAAATAACCTCTTGATGACGGTGTGGTGACTGGTACTAGTTTGTAAGTGGTACTTGAGGCACTTTTTTCCCCACAATCTTCGAGAGAAAAAGTGGGGGCAGGATGGTAAAGAGAGGAAGAGAGAGAGATGTGGCCTCTTCTCTTTCCTAATTAAATTTCCTTTCCTTCTTTCATCTATCTAATCTTCCACAGTGTATGAAACAGATGTTCTGTTCTATCCAAAAAGTAGAAGCACAAAGACTGAGAAAGAAGTGACATACGTGATTTGTTTTAGGAATGCACATTAGGACACGTGAAAACTGAAACTCTTACAGCAATGCAACATGTTAATTTTATTTTTCCCCAGATACTTCCAAGTTAAAAAAATTTTTTTGCAGGATTGTAGTACAGTGTCAGATAGCATTTAAGAATCAGGAAGGTAAACTGAAGTTTATTATTTTTTTATGGTCTGTGAATACATGAAAAATTACATTCAGATCACATTCTTCTAAGAAATTAGTTATGAATTTCGTTGGGGCAACCCTTGGGAAAATCAGTTTGTGAGTGAGGGTAATTTTCAAAAAGAGTTACTGGAAAAAATGTGGTAAAAAAAAATCTACTTGTCACTATCAAAAAATAAACTCATCCCCCACCTCAAATTGGTATTTTAGTCCCAATTAAACAGAAACTCATTGCTATTGTTGCATTTACCATCATACCAACTTACACAATAAGATATCCATATTATACTTCACTATGCTTCCTACTGTGAGGAAAAACAGGTCAAATAAAAACGTAGAGCTTGTGTGTGTATGCATAGACACACAGTGTATACATATATACATATATTCATATAAGTTGTATTATATAACATGGCATATATGCATATATTCAGCAGGCTTTTAAGAATGGAATGAGGAGAGCCCTCAGGAAATGTAGGAAACAGGATGACTTTAAATAATTTCAACAGTGTGTCTACAGGAGTCAGTGACACACACACACACCATAGTTAATTCACATCTTATTTTTGTTAAAAAAAAAAAATAGCCTGCTCTCTGAGTGCGATCTTTATTCGACATACGTGTGTGCCGTGCATGTTCTTTCTAAGTGGGCTAGTTTTGTTCTCATGCCATGGGAGCAGGTGGCATGAAGCTGTTTTGATGAGGTTAAAAGGCTCCTCCCCTCTTTCCCCAAGCAGCAGCCCTAAGTACGTCAGCAGTAATTGTGTGCCTGGCTCGGCTGTGCAGGGAGGGTGGAGGCAACATTGATATCAAATAAGGGTATCAAACTGAGAGCTCGATGTTCCATTTAAGTTGTTGCTCATTTTCATTAGCCATGCCAGGGGTGAAAAGCTTATCACTTAAACACCCTTTGTAGTAAGAACATTTATTTTTGATGGATTTCTATTTTTCTTCTCCGTAAAGATTGAATTAGTGTTGTAGTGGATATAAATGAAGGGGTTTCTTTATCCTCTTTCCATTTTATTATTTACTAATCAGACTTCAGTTCAGATAGATAAAAGAGAGAGGTTCTGTTGCCTAGATGTGAGGCTTTTAATGAGGATGGGAGGCCCCAGGGAGGCAAAATCCGAAGTAGAACGATGCTGCTTTCGGGTTTCTTGTCATTTCTTCAGTTCCTTCTTCTCCTCCTGTTTGCAATGGGCCTAGTGAGCAGGAACTATCCAAGGTGCTAGAATGCTGGCAGCTTTGCCGTTCAATGCAGACGGATTGCAGAAACAGAGAAGAAAGATTACTGCTTATTTCAGAAGGTAGGTTCTTTGTTTCAGAATCCCTGATTAATCAGCAGCAGCATCAACAGACTAAGGCAGCTGGAGAGGAGAGAGAGAAGCAGGAAGGGAGGGAGTCAGGGGCAGGGAGGGAGGGAGGGGAAAGAGAGAGAATGGGAGAGAGAGAGCTGGTTGTCACGGGGGAGGGACGATGCCACAAGCTAGGCTGCTCCGAACCTTCTGTATGTAAGTAGCAATGAGAAAGAGCATCTTTTTGGCTGAAAGGAGACATTTAGAGAGGATGCTTCTGATTTTTTGTTTTCATTTATTTTTGTCTTCACAGAATATAATCAAATGAGGCACCTTAGCCAGCCTGGGTGATTGCTTCGAGTCTTGTAATCATCTGTGTAGCAAAGTGGGTAAAATCATTCAATTTCTTTCCTGCTGGACCTGGAAGGAGATGGGCTGTGTATTCATCCCCACCCATTAGCTATGCCCTTTTTTCTCTGAATGTCGATTTAAGGAAGCAAGCACCTGTCTTCTGCCACCGTATCTTCCTAGCAAACTTTAAAGGCCATTTTATCTGATAGGAAGAACATCAAGAATGCTCTGATCTCTAGTGATGAAGAATCTGGGAATGGACACTTTTCCCATCCAGATACAATGCACTTTAATTGAAGAAAAACTGAGCTGAACTACAAGTCTATTTCTTATGGTGCTGGATTACTCCTACAGAACTGCCCTGAGATCAACCGCGAGAGAGGGCTCTGACAGACACAAGTCACCTTCTGATTATTGCACTTAGCTCTCCCTGGAGACTTAAATTTTGGTATGTATCTCATTTTTCAGATTCTCTAAGCATGCTAATTGAATCCAGCACTAAATAGATCAAACAATCTGGTTATGAAATGGAATGGATTTTATCTGGGGATACTTAATGCTGAAGTTTGCATGTCTTATTAGGTGGAACAGAAATAAAGCCACAGCGAAGGTATCCAAGCCTTTAATAAGCCTCAGGCTATTTTGTACCCTCTTACCCACTTAGTTACATTACCACGGAAATGGTTAAACTAGATTTTCATTGGTAAAATAAGCCATGTTAAATTATTAAAAGCATTGAAAATATTTTCCAGGGTATTAATTGGCATTCACGTTGTGCATGCTAGCTATTTATCTGCTATTCCATACCATAAATATTTTACAACAGTCTCTCAGCACATTTGTGTCAGCCTAATTTTGCATTCTCAAAAAGAAAAAAAAATCTTACCCCCCCCCAAAAAAACCCCCATCTATCAGACATACACTGAAACTGCTTATTCTTAACTGAGTAGACATAACCTCTTTGAGAAACATGTATTTTAATATCACTCAGTATCAGGAAGATTTCCTTAGTCTCATCACAACAAATATTTCTGTAGAAGTTTAAGTAGACTTTTTTTACTTGGGACACACAATTATTTTGTTGGGGTTTCTCCATTTTAATTTTTCCAAGAACCAGAAATATTTTAAATACAAGAAATGTGGTTTTCCCTAGCTGGAAGAACTATTACATGAAATAATGTTGTTCTTTCTCATTAGGGAATCCTAAAGTTGTTTTGGTACCATAGAACTGTATTTTTTTTTAAACATAGCCCCAAAATAAGGGAATCCAGTGTAAGAAGTTACACAATGTAGTTTTAGTCATTTTAACATGCAAGAATTTATAACCAAGTAGTATGAAATAAGGACTGTAAAGCAAGAGTGAAAATTAACTCCTCTCCTAATTCTTTACATGTTAAATAATGTTCCAACTTATTTTCTATATTGTCAATTGGTAAACAGATTAATACAAGAATATGTGAGCCACAAATACTAAAATTATTTTATTTCTCTGTGGAAATTGCAACACATGTTTGCCAACTCAGCAACGAAGGGGACTCTGAAGGACATTGACAGTTCAGGACATCAGTGAAAACAGACCTGAGAGAAAATACCACAACTTCACAAGGAACTATTGAGAAGCCTAAGGACTTGAGGCATTTGCAAAGTTTAGAAAGAGAAGTGCAAAAATCCTAGAGACAAGAAAGTTGCCTATTGTTACCAAAAAAAAAAAAAAAAAAAAAG
>NC_048219.1:186507828-186549817 GCF_002007445.2 Ailuropoda melanoleuca
TTTTTTTACAAAAAAAAAAAAAAAAAAAAAAAAGTCGTACACTCTCAATTCAATTAGATGGTTTCCACTGTAGCTCCAGTCAGCAATTTATCTTACTGACTATATCTACTTTGCAAATACTGCCTTGTAAGCGTCTGGAAACATTTGGCCAAAGGCTCAGAAAAGTACCCCAGCCATTGACACTTTGTGTGAGTCCCTGATATTACTGGAAATGTGCTATCTCTTTAGACCATAGGCAAATAGCACCATGACAACCTGGAAGCTGGGGGCCGGTGTCCGACTTACGATGCCACTCCATTAACATAATCTATGACCATTTTACTCATTTTGGGAAGGGAGAGAGTGGAGAACAACTACCACAAAGTAGTCTGCTTTCTGAGAAAAAAGCAATCAGCATCTTTGTAGTCACTTCAACAAGCTCTCGTGGTTTTAACTCTAACATTTCCCATTTTGGGCAGAACAGCTGCATTTTGATGAAAGTGAGAATAAGAAAATGAGTGTGACCATTTGGGGGGTTGTGAGGGTAGGATTTTAAGCATAATCAAAGTGAAATGATAAGATTTATTTTTGACACATTATCAGAAAACCAATTTTGACATGGTTTACACAGGTTACAAAAGATAACCAGGCAATCTTGTCTGTTGATTTGATCCTATGTGAAGTCAGCACATTTTAGAAATTAATTTGCATACATCTTTTACATATGTATATGAAGCCTGATTATTTAAATACTTATATTTTCACAATGTGTTTTCAAATTGGTCTGAGTACATGCAGAAAATGTAAGAGATCTTTTTCCTTCTCCTGAACAACAACAAGATAGTTAAAATTGCCTTGGGAAGCTTATCTGGATGAGTTGATTCTGCTGGACAAAATAGAATTCTCTATCTTGGAGAAGATGCAATGACTGGAGTGGGAGGGAAAATCAAATTTTAATAGCTCAAATTCTAATAACTTCCTCACAGTGTTGAGACAGATGTGGTGTGGAAACCTTAGAAATAACTAAGGAGGGGGGGCCTGGAAAACTTTCCCATATGCAAATGAAATGAAATACATAAATGTGAAATGAAGGCAAAATGCCTAGTCTTTCTACCAGGAAATTTATTCCCTTGTATGTATTTTGTTTTTCCCAGTCAAAATAAACAGAATAATAATAATAATAGAGGATAAACATTACATTATTCTAGCTATAACCTTATCTTATGGGGTTAACTGTGACCTAAAATTTAAGAAGTTTCTTAACTTCCAGAATTGGGGAGCACTTCTCCCCCAAACAGTTGTTTTGTCTTCCTCTATCACTCAGTAGATATGGAAAATATCTGGATTAATGGAGTTTTCACAACTTTAAATCTTGGAAAACCAAAGTTTCAGATAGAGAACAGTTCCATTTCAAGAATTCTGAATAATCAGTTTGAGAAGAGATAAAAGAACGGGCCCCCTCAAGGGCCAGTGGGCTAATTCATTCAGATGATACTAATATACTAGAACCCTGCTTTTGGTAAATGGCGGCCAGTGATCCATCAAAAGGCTCTGCCTGATAAGTCCATGTACACACCCACCTGAGCCAGTCCTTGTGCAGCCAGAGTGACTGATGTCACAATGCATGACATTACACTAAAAGAGGAATTTGTTCTGAATTTTAAGAAAAGATAAATACTTTAACATGTCTAAGAAGATGGCATGCTTAATTTTTATCTGACCCTTTCTGTATGTCCTTTCTTCAACAACAGCCTGTAATTAATTAAATACCTTTTATACTATGGAGAACCCAATCTTGACAGCAGTTAGTGCCACATTAAATATCTTCTGGTAAATTGAGGCAACAAAAAAATTGATTCCTTAATTTACAAGGTAAATCTACATAAATGTGTATCCTCAGTTAAAGTATTTGCATACACTTAATTCTCAAAAATGTGCTCCAATTTTTTTTTTTTTTTTTTTTTTTTTTTTTGCTTTAACATTGAAAGTCATGTAGTGTCTCAGGTTCTTGGGTTCCTTGGATGCAAGTAGGGGCTATAGAAAGAGAAAAAAAGGAAGTGGATTTTTATGTTTCTGTGGATTCCATTTGGATACCTTTGTATATGTAATACATAGTTTTATTTCAGTAAAAACATTGTAAAGAAATGTAATGCTATTTTCAGCTCTAGGCTCAGCATAGGTAAGGTACAGTGATGGTTTCACACAAAAGAAAATAAAGACATGGTTAATTCAATACAAAGTTAAATGCTTAGTGTTTTAAATATGGACCTCAACCTCACCAGTGTAAATTGGTGTATCTTAGCTGAGCAGAGTGAAATTTTAGGAAGTGTCACAATATTACAAAAAATAGTCTCTGTGAAGGGTGTGGTCTACAGGAAATAAGTAACAAGAGTGAAAGAGTAAGATACAGATGAGCAATTAACTCTCCAGTTGTGTTGAAGCCAACATCTGTAGCTTTTATTAGAATGGCAATGATTTTAAATGCAGTAATCCAAAAATCAAACAAAAGGAGGGTTATATGAATGCACAATACAGCAGTAGAAGAAAGGCGTAAAGTGAAGACATGAAGCTATCTGATTTGTATGGGGATTCTGATCTCAGTCATAAGTGCTTTCCCAGGACAGTCCTAACAGATTTTCAATATGAGCCACAACTTCCAAGAAAAAGAACACACATATAAATCTTGTACTATTTGAGTCCATGCCATGCATTCTTATGAAAACCTAGCTACCTTGTAGATGAAGACCAAAGATGTCAGCTGTCAACCAATGCTCTAGGGGGGGCTAAATTGTCTAATTTGTTAGGAGCAAAATGGCTGCAGACACACACTAATTCAAATAAAGGGGATAACCGGAGAAATGCAAAAGCAAAAGCTCCCTTCAACTTCACTCAGTTTGTTGTCACAAATGTACCATGTAATCATTTGAGGTCTAATAAGAATGTCTTACTTATTACAGTAGGACTAAAGATGATACCTAAAGGAGAAGGGCTCTTTTGCTCCTTAACTATGGTCTTCCTAAGATGCCAACATTAGGAATTAGGTGCTCAAGATGAGCCTTTACAAAATACTTGCATACAAGCTTGTCATTCAAGAGCCAGAAATGAACTTGATTTAATATCCAGCAGTCAAAATGAAGCCAAGTTTTTAATGGTATAGAGCGTGCCTTATTCAATATCTATCTTAGCCATAACTATAAATTTCTGAAAGACAGATTTATGATCATACCTGACTGTGAGTTCTCACTACATAGAAATTGTAGTGGTCGTAATAAGATGGACACTTCACATCAAGTTCACTTTTCTTTAGTGAGGCCTCACTTCCTTTAGGGAGGAGTGAATGAATGAATGAATCAGTTCATTCAGAGTTCAGTTGGAGGGGTAGAGTCTGAGTGTTTGAGCTTCATGGTTCTTATGTGCCAATTCCCTCATTTTCTAGGTGTAGAAAATGTGGCAGAATGGATAAGTGATCTGTCTGCATGCATTTGGTTAGGGGGCGAATCTATGAATGCCTTCCATGCCTCCATTTGCACATCTGTGACTAAGAACATTGAACTGCCCTAAACATTCTATTCACTTCTGTTCCAAAGTAAAAAATGTGTTTACCAAGGAGTGATTATTAAACATAATCTTGGCCACGGTTAAGAATTGTGAAAAGTATCTAATGATTATGTTCACATTTCTTGAATATGAATTTCCTAACTGAACTTCCAACAGTGTAAGGAGGTAATTATTATTCCAACCACCATCATGAAAACATAGAAACTAAAGCTTAGAGGGATTCATTAAATTGCACAAAGTCAGAGACCTAGGGATCCTTTCGTTGGGATTTTTAGGCTGTACCGCTCAAGTTCTCAGCCATGCTCTTCAGGACTGCCTATGCGCCCTGTGCCCTGCCCCCCATTACAAACTACCTTTTACACGTGGACAAGAGAGCAGAAAATGTGATGCTTAAGCATCGGTAGGGTCCAAGTCCATTGTTTATGTTTATTTTTGAAGGCTAGATATAATTGTTGAAAAATGTTCTTTGTTCATCCTCAGAAATGGTGACCATAAATCATGACGAACTAATGAAAGCCACGACTGCCACCTGGATCAGTCCCCTTGTCACACTGCATTGAAATTTTTTATTTACCGTGTTTATACACTGCAATGTGATTGTCTAGAAGGACACAACTTTGCCTTACCAGTGCCTTGTTCATAATAGCTGCTTAAGAAATACTTGAGTAAGGGTGACTGGGTGGCTCAGTCAGTTGAACATCTGCCATCGGGTCAGGTCATGATCCCAACATCCTGGGATCAAGTCCCACATCAGGCTCCCTGCTCAGTGAGGAGTCTGCTTCTCCCTCTGCCTCTGCCACTCCCCCTGCTTGAGTTCTTTGTCTCCCTCAAATAAATAAATAAAATCTTTAAAAAAAAAAAGAAATAAATACTTGAATGAATGAACTATTGTAGAATCAAATCCTTCCCTAGAACGAGATGGCAAGCATGCTCGCATTCATCTGATTTCATTATCTGGAAGTTTTACTAGATTTTATGGTTGATTTTTATCCCTTAAGTTTTCATCTCAACTTTTAAAAAGATCTTACAGTACAACTTTCCATAGTATAAATACTTTATGATCTTATTGTTTAACATTGTCTTGGAATAAACACAACTTAAACTCCAGCCAACATGAAAGACCACTTAGAGAGGTAATTAATTTTCAGAAGTACCCAATTAACCTTGTTAATATTTGGAATATATAAACTGTATAAAGAATGTTTGGTGTCATTTGGATGGGAGGAAAATTTAAGAGAAGAAACACAGATTTTGGGGTAATGCCTTTCCCAATGGGATATATACAGTTTTGCTCAAGGGCAAAGGGGGAGTGTTCTTCTTCCACCCTGAGGCATTATCTCTGGAATCCTTGTAATACTGACTTGGTTTGCTTAACTATGGTAGAATTAATTGCCATAAAGCTATACAGATCTTTTTTTATCCAGGCACATCTAGTGCTGAAGTCCTTGGTGGAAATGAATTCTCAATAATGGTAATGCTTCAGCTTTCTGAGAATCATGTTCCTATGTTTTTTTTTTTTTCCTGAAAATTGCAGTCATTTGTTGCAATAATTTCTTATTTCTATGTATGTCCACCACTTGAGCATCTAAACTCATGGACTGATATTACAATATAATTCAATTATACTAGGTAGTTGGAATTAAAAGATCATTTCATTTGCCAACCCATTATGGCTTAAAACCAAACCAAACATAATAAAGCTTAACATAACAAAAAAATCAAGAGTCAACAAACAACTCATATCCTCTAGTTTGGACAATTTCTTACAGACTGGAGAATAAATCTTTAAATTCAGAGTGGGCCTCAAATAACATATGAATGACTGGCAGTTGAAATGCTAATAAACTCTGATAAGAAGTAAAGTTTCCATAGCTACCATCCAGGTAAGGAACATGATTATACTTGTAAAAAAACCAAAATGAAAATGATTTATAGTGGCAAAAATGAAAGCCGGGGACAACTACTTTAGATAGTTGGGCTGATATTTTAAAAGTGTCTTTCTGGGCCCTGTAAAGAAAATAAAAGATGTAACTGCAATTTATAATTTTAAATGGCCAACTTTTTTTCTTGTTAATTGATTTTGCTTTTGATTTTTCAATCTGACTCAATTATACCAGTTTCCTATACAACAGTGAAGATGCAGTTGAGGACAGTAACGCTTATTAAGCTAGAAGGGTAAAATACTTATCTTGTGTGCAATTAATTAATTAAACTTCAGTTCTATTTTTGATTGATTAAAGCACCATTTCTCTATCCCCTACCTTCATTGATTTCCATGATTCATTGGATACTTCTATTTCAAGGCGTCCTGATTTTCATAGCCTGCTGCTTATCCATCACCCATCTATCTCCACACACACATTTGATGTTACCATTGCTGCCGATCTTCTATCTCTACTTTTATTACGATAATAGTAGCTAACATTATTATATGCTTATTATTGTTAAACTCTATGCTAAATTCTTTATAGCATCACCTCTCTAAATCATTACATCAGCAAGAGATAGAAGCTATTATTTCCATCATTTTGTAGGTGAGTGGAATAAGTGTGGGTTGAAAGTCCCATGTTTTGTTTTTGTTTTGATTTGATTTTGGTTTTTCATTAATCCGTTCTATGGTTTGGGTTTTTAAACCTTCAGGTAGCAGTGAAAATTGTAGTTGTCACTGCTCGAATTACCAGACCGGTGAGGATTAATGTGATCTTGGTGACCTATGACATTTGAGTCATAGTAGGAAGACATAATGGAGCACATTTTGGAAAATAATGGGTCAAAAGGGATTATTTCCAAAACAAATTATATTAGAAATGTGTATTCCCTTGATTACTGCTTATATTTTGCACAAATGATTTAGGTTTGTAGATCTTAATTTAAAATTATAAGGAAAACATACACAATAAGAAAGTTCATTCCAAATAATTATATCATTTTATTTCAAATTGAGCAAAGAAGTCTTAATGGCAATTAGAAATAAATGAAGCTTGGATCTGATATATCTTATTGATAAAGAACACAGTTTTGAGGAACAAAATCATGACACTAAATGCATAAACCAAACATTGGTGTTGGCACCCTGTATTTGTATGCTCATATACCTTTCAGTGCCAGAGATTTGGCTTTTGATGTGCTAATTTTGTTGGTTTGAGGGAGTGTTTTCTACTTGGGTGACATTCATTTAATATTTACTTCAAATACTCTTGCTGTTCTGTGGTTTCTAATGAGACATTTTCTCCCCATAGATTCTACCATAATCATTGGAGCTTTGAGCTGATGAGATATTAGGGTGAATAAACAGCCCCTGTTTCTTGTCTTCACCTTTGATAAAGGTAAAATGTGTTCTCATCCTACAGGAAGTGTTCCTTTTTACATGATACCCTCCAAGATGATGAGTTCTAAGCCCGAGGAAGACCCTTTGGACACATTTCTCCAGTATATTGAGGATATGGGGATGAAGGCCTACGATGGCTTGGTTATTCAGAATGCATCAGACATTGCTCGAGAGAATGACCGCTTGAGAAATGAAACCAACCTGGCCTACTTGAAGGAGAAGAATGAAAAACGCCGAAGACAAGAAGAAGCAATAAAACGGTAAGTATAAATATAAGTATTCTGAGTCTTGCATACACAAGGAAATCGGTGAGTTCTGCAAAGGTTGTGATCGCCTGGTCAGGGAGGGTGTTTACCCCAGCTAGGCTTGATGAGACAAAGTGAAATGGGCACCTCAACTATAACAGAAACACAATTCATCGGACTCACAGGACTCTCGCCTTAGCTAACAAAACTTATTTACTGTTGTGTTGTGTATATGGAAGTACAGCCGGGATTGGGAAAGAATTCAGTTTTCTTTAATAAAATCTCATACCAAACAACCTCTTGATAAAAGCCCAAGGGAACACATAAACACTTTCATAGTCAATGTTTGAGAAAAACCCCACCTTATTTAATGGTCTTTGTTTATAGTTCTTACTTTGTAATAGTTCATCTTCTTCCTAGATTATAAAAAGACTCATCAATAATTAGAATTATTTGAGCCTCTGAAGGCAAGGGGAACCCTCACTATGTGCTCTCTCTGCAGAGTTTTATGACTATTACATATCTTGTCTGGTACCAAGTGCCCCAGGTTTGTTGAAATGAAATGACTTTTATACTACAACACTTACAGCTACAAGCAAATAAGTGCCAGATTACAGCTTCCAAATTGAGACTAAATTTCCCAGGGCACTGAAACCCAAAGAAGGAAATACATCTTTGGATTTCAATGTCATGGTAGTTCCGGCGTGTGTATGTGTGTATGTGTGTGTATGTGTGTGTGCACAATAGGGGTACAGGTAGAGGCATATTGTGTTATACAAAGTCTTGTTTCTTCAATAAGGTCTATTTACTAAGTGCAAAGATTCCAAATTTAGAAAATTAATCCATATCAATTAACTGGATACTGAATAATATTAGTTAAGCTATTTTGATGGTGGATTTTTCATCTAATCTGATATTAATATTTTGCTTACTCTCTGGGAACATTATGATATTAAGGAAATTATTATTTTAAGATGAACTATTTATTCTTAAATGAAACTAGATAAGGATGCACTACTTTAATTGTTTAATGGCAAATAACTTTATTTGAGAGGTTTGGGAGAGACAGAGAATTGGAAACCAAGAAAAGAAATGTTACAGAGGATTATTTTGAAAGAGTGTAATCTTTTTATTTTGGACCATTAAAATGGAAATCCATGCATTACCAGGTATAAAAATGTTTTTGAAATTACATACTTGATAAATGTTGTCACAATTGCATATATTTAAGTCAATATGTTGTTGGGGACTATGTAATTTTTTCTTTCTGCCCCAATTTTGGTTGGTATCACCGATTCCCTTCTAGGGTACGCTAAATGTCCTTTCTTCAGGACAATTTTTTCCCCCTGGGAATTAATTCTGATGGACTTCTGTGCATATGTGAGCATTTTGTTTTTATGGGAATGAGTTTTCTAAAATCCATAACAAAAAAAGGATAACCCACGTGTCTTCCAAGCAGCTTCATCTCTAAAATGAAAGTTTTCCTGATCTTGGGATTAAAACTCAATCATTCATTCTTTTCTTTAACCTTAAATATAGAATTATTTGCAGAAGTTTCATTAGATTTTACAGAGAATTAAAGAGTACTCATCACTGTACTGATAACTTCTGTGTTTCATCAACAGTCTTCAGAAGGGTTCTATCTAAAGATATTAAGACAGTGGGCTTATCTTCAAATTGAATTCTGACTCCACCCTGAAATAAGGATCAGGCAGAGAGATTTAATCCTGGTCATAAGGAATGACACTGATCCAGGTGAGAGAAATAGGGTATCTAACACCTGAGGTCAAGATGATTCAAAGCCACTGGCAAACAGTGCTTGCGATATGCACCATGGCTGCTGATGTCCAAACTACAGTGTAAGTTTCATGAGAAGAGTGATCTTGTTTTTCTATATGGTTCCTCCAACAGGATCTAAAGCAGATCTATTGTTCAATAAACATTTGCTGTTAAATGTATTAATTGATTGGAGAATACATCTTAAATTTTTGCTAAGTGCCAGGCAATGTTCAAGACCTTGATGAGACAGCAACGAACAGAACAAAGTTCCTGATATAAGGAAGCTGCATTCTGGGGGAAGGGTGAAGAGGAGACAGCACTAAACATGATAATATATAAATATATATAACAGGTGGTAAAGCAAAGTTTGGTAAAGGAGATAAAAACAGAGCTCAGGCAAGGCCCCCTAAATGATGTTTGAGACATTGGAAAAGTGCTGCCAAAAATGTGGGGTGTATGGCTATTGGCAGGAAGAGAATTCTGGGCAGAGGGAATAGCAAGTTCGATGTGTTCCAGGCAGAGGACAAGGTGTCACACAGTGACCAAGGCAAGGATTGGGGGAATGTAAGTCTAGACTGGTAGAAGACCACTAGATAATGCAGAACTTTATAAGCTTTTGTGTTTTATTCTGAAGGAGAAAACAAAATTCACTGAAGATTTTTGAGCAGAAGTGTGACCTGCTTTCGCTGAACAATTTACCAGGGTTACTCTTGCTTCTGTGTTGAATAGATGGATGGACATGCTAAATACAAGAAGTCCAGAGAGAAAGCTTTTGCAGTAATTCAGGCGAGAGGTGATGGTGGCTTGCACTAGGGTGGTAATAGTAAAGGTGGCATGAAATGATCAAATTATGGGCACCATCAAAATTTTCTAATTGATGAGATGTAGGAGTTGAGTAAGAGGAAAAAAATGAAGATGGCTTTCAACTTTGTTTTGTTGTTGTTTTGTGTGCATGTGTGCGTGTGTGTGTGCGTGTTTTGTCTTTTGCCTGAAACATCAGAAGAATGATGTTTTCATTTAATGAAATGGCAAAGACTAGAAGAGAAGAGGTTTAAGTTAACTGTTAAAGGAATAAAAGCTCAGCTTTGGTGTCTGAATTTTGTGAGCACTTTTGGATGTCCAAGGGGAGAATGCTGGATAGAGAGTTGGATCCGGGATTTATGGTAAGATCAAAGCTAGAGATACAAATATGAGGGTCAGGGGCGCCTGGGTGGCTCAGTCATTAGGCGTCTGCCTTCGGCTCAGGGCGTGATCCCAGAGTTCTGGGATGGAGCCCCACATCAGTCTCCTCTGCTGGAAGCCTGCTTCTTCCTCTCCCACTCCTCCTGCTTGTGTTCCCTCTCTCGCTGGCTGTCTCTACCTCTGTCGAATAAATAAATAACTAAAATCTTTAAAAAAAAATGAGGGTCATGATAATCTGTAGATTTCAAGGCATGAGGCTAGTTGAATATATTTAGAATCTACAGTTAGAGAGGGCTGGGAGAAGCACCCTTGACGGTTCCCTGGGGCACCAGACTGCTTACATGATAGGAACAGTAGAAGAATCCATAAAGAATAGCCACGAGAGAGGGGAAAAACCACGAAGGAAGGTGATGTCTCAGTGAAGTGAGAAAAGTGATTAAAGAAGATAGATGTTACTGATGGATCAGCTATACTGAAACTTGAGAACTGACGCCTCTTACCACATTGGTGTTATTGACAAGAACAGTTTCGGTGAAGGGCTAGAGACAAAACCCAGTGAGACTGTATTCATGAGAGAGTGGGAAGAAAGGAAATGAAGCAAAATATAGAGAACTATTTTGAGGGCTTTGAGGCTAAAGAAATTGAAAAATATGGAGAGTAGCTGTAGTGGAAAGTGGGGTGTTTGGTACTTTGTTTTTCTATATTTTTTCCTTTAAGAAGAGAGAAAACTAGCTTATTGAAAATGTTGATATGAATGATTACAATAGAAAGGGAAATGTTAATGGCATAGGAGCAAGAAGGAAAAATTACTGTGATTGTGGGCTTGAGTAGGCAGGAAGGGTTAGGATCTAAGGCGTCTTAGGAAAAAGCATAGACTGCTCAGCCATCGTAGGAGAAAAGATGGTCCAGTGTATGGATGGCTGAATGAGCATGAATGAATGACTAACCCTGCAGACAAGGTCCTGAACCTGGTTCATCATAACCCAAATACCATTGTGTTACTGTTTCCTTAGCTGTTCATGTGATAGGATTTGAAGATGTGGTATGTGTCTCTCTATTGGTGACTCTACACATTCTTTCCCATGCCCACTCCTCCAAATATTTTTCTGGAATCCTAATTTAAAGTGTAAATATCTTTGGAAAGGACAAAATACTAGCAAAACCTCCTAAATTATTGAGAGGTCTAGATGTCTTTCTTTTCCAAAAGCATGGCCCATGTACCTGAGGACATAGAGGTCTCTGGATATTGTTCGGGGGGCAGGGTTTGAGACAGAAATGTCTCAAAGGGCCAAAAAAGTGATGATCAGACAGGAGGAGGGGCCCAAAGATCTCGCATGACTCTGTGCCAGAGCTGGCTGTGGGTATCTTGTTATCTCCTCTCAGTGTCCACTGTAATATACAAATTCAACTTTATTTTGTTTGTATGGTGACAGGTATTTTGGGATTCTGACCATTGAAAACATAATGATCTTTTATTTCCTTCTCATAGTACATTTTTGGAATTACTTCAATTTTCTTACTAAAAAATATATTTTGAATATTTTTGAAAATCCCCTAGCAAGATTCTGGTCACGCAAGCATTTTGGGGTTTCAGGGCTGGCAACAGAAGCAGAACACTTACATCTAAATTTAACGCATATTTTAATATTTTTGACATGTAATTTATGTCCAATTGTAAATAAAATCTACATGAAATTAATGAACATAGCTTAAACAATTAAAATTCTTTAACATGTCTGCTGAATGCCTTCTTAAATATATGCTGTGATTTAATATATGGGATATAAATGCTGAAAATCTAAAGATGGGGCATGTTTGACCTTGAAAAGGCATTGATGATAATTCTCTCTGAAATATGCCAGTTGCAATTTCAGAAATGTGCAGACTGCCAAGGATTGCTTAAAAAATGGAAATAGGATTTCATATGATTGACCTTCTGGATCACATATGTGCCGAAATGCCTTTTGTGCTGAAGCTGGGAGGCTTAAAACACTGAGCTCTCAGAAAAAGAATATCCTTATCACTTTCTCAGTGTTGTAAGTCATTTTAGGCTTTCTGAGTCCAATTCCTTATTTTTAAACTAACTTGAGCCCCCTGTCACTCCCAACTTTCTGGTATCTTCACTTCCATTTCTCAAATGGGATTTTACTGAAAAGGCTTGTTGTGAGAAAAATTCTAAATAAATAAAAAAAGTGATCCCTTAGTGCTTTTTTTTTTTTTTCAACAGCCCCAAATAACATTTGATTAGAAAGAATGGGAGAGAAAGACCGAAAGGAGAAAAGTTAATGGGGAATGAAAAAATTATTTCAGTAGCTCATCGTTTTTTGCTATTTTAAATCCTAATGGTTTTGTGCAGGCACTGTTAAATGAGATTTACTTTTTATTAAAAAGCCTATAAGAAAACAAATGCTCAAAACCTATAGCTTCCAACAAGTGCGCTCACTTGAGGTGGGTTACAAAACCCTAGTTTGCCATGTGTGGGGGTGAAAAGTGATGTCTAAGGAACAGGGATGATGGGAATGTTGAACCACTGATACAGCATAGGACCAGACATTAAGAAGGAGGCAACTGACCAAAGAGAACAGAATCTGGCTACAGCCAAGTTCTAAAGGCAGTGCCTGTGTGCACCTGTGAACATAAGGCCAGTTTTGGAAGTTCACTATGTATAGGTAAAGCCTCTTTTAGGATTCACTGAGGAGGAGTGGTGATCAAAAGAGCATCTGGTATACCAAGACCCCATTGGGGTTTGAGGCTTCCTTTCAAGTGAATTTTTCTCTCTGGATTCTGGAACTTGTCCCGACACTGTCTCCTTTTACTATTAGCCACAGAATTTTGAAAACAATATAGGCAACATCCCCTCAAAAAAAAGCAACAAGAAAATATGTTTCCAGTACATGTTTTTCCGAGTATGTTTTCTATTATCCGACCGGGTTGGATTTTTTCCCCCTAATGAAACAAATGTTACATTAGTGAAATTCTCCCAAACATTGCACGTCTGGAAGACAGCTCTTGGCTAGAGCAAAGTGGTTCTGTCACAAAGGACTACTTAGGCTGATTAGGAACATCTCTGTTCCCTGTGGATGCCCTCAAGGGATCTATATGAGGTTATATTTCCTCTTTAAAAGTGACAGTCAGAAATGGAATTAGATTACTTACAGCTCCTTTAAAAAAATACATGCAATTGCATATTAGTATGTGTACTTGGGAGCTATTTATATTTGAAGGTTTCAGTATTTCTGTTAGTCAAAGAGAAACAAAGGACCACTAAATACACATTAGACCATGGAGGGAAAAAAAATAAAAATAAAGTATTTGCTTTTCTTTTTCTAAAACATTGCTACCTAAAAAGCAAATGGTTCTAATACCAGGGTTTCGAATTCTTTAATATTTAAAATGATTAGCCAAGACATAATTACACAGAGAACTCTTATTAGAGAAATGTTAACAGTTACATAAATCCTCTCTAGATAGTTATGGCTTCTGAAATCATACTCATGATTTGTGGCAAGACTATCTGGAAAGAGAGAGCATTTGCTGAAGTGCATTTTCATGAGTGATCTATCTGTTCGGGTGCTGTATGAATACCTACTTTGGTCATGAATAGATAATCTCATTGGGTTTGTTTTAATTGGAGACATGTAGAAAAATGAAATACCCTCTTTGTATATCAGAACAGTTGTTGAAGCACCATTGCTCAGGTGAATTGAGGACAGTTAAATGAACCAGGGTTCAGAAACATAACTGTGTCAACTTTTAAAAATAATTTACAGCTAGTCTGAAAATATTTAGAAATACTCCACAGCTAGTATAGAAATACTCTACAATTAGCGAAAGCTCCTGTGCTTAGAGCCTAGGAAACAAACTCAAAAAGCCCTCAGCCATAATCCTATCTAGAATGAAATTCAAATCTGCAGCATGTCACGGTCTTGCTGGACTGAATCAGCTGATCTGATCTGATGTGAGTTTCTGACCTAATTTTGCTGTAGGACTCAGTGCTCAGGCAGAGAAAACAAGGTTAATGTGTTGATAAGGGGGTGAGATCAAACAGCAGACAGTATCTTAATAACCCTCTCTAATTTCGGCTTCCTCTTGCGTTTGTGATTAATTCCAATCACTTTTGTATTAATCATTTCAGAGGACCGCAAGCTGTTTTGCTTGTTTTTACGTTAAAATTATGCATCCAGATTTTTTTTCAAAGATAAACAAGATATCCAGATATTGGAGTAATTTTGGTTAAACACTAAATGTATGGGAGATTTTTATTCATAGAATCATACAATTAGAAGACAGAATTCAATAATTCACCTTGTCCGTCTCTCACTGGCTGCTCTTTATTGAGCCAGAAGCCAAATCTACAAGGCGGATCCTAAATAAATTGATTTATTGAAAGTGTTCTACGTTGGTTTTTTGTTTTTTGTTTTTCCAGTGCTGGTGGGGAAAGCTAATATTAATGAGCATATATCCAGGGATACCACTTATGGTCATTAACATTAACTTTCCCCACTTAGCCTAAGGACACCACATTGGTCCATTCTGGCCCTAGTGCTTGTTCACTTTGCAAATCAAAGTGGTGTCTGTCCTTCTGGCCTGCCATTTTCGGGAAGGGTCACCACAGTCCTAATATGATTAATACAAACGTTAGTAGCATTCATCTATTTACAATTTAGGCTGCATTTATATTTGTAATGAAGGCAATTTTAAATTTTTCATTCAGTCACCTGCCGAGATGGATTAGAAGCCACAGAAGGAAGACCCCTTTATGGCTCATTTAAGATAAGTCTCCTTCTTCTCCTCACCTAGCTTCTTGGGAGCTATTTATACTTGTGGTTGTTTCAACTTGAATTAGATGCTGGACCTAGCCCTGACTTTAGATTTTAAGAATCTCAGTATCTGTTCCATATCTGAAATAAATAGACAGATGTTGGCAAGAGGAGGGGCTTTCAGAACATAACCCCGTATGGGCCGGTCAGTCAGCATGAGGATTAAGCTCTTCTAATGCTGAGGAAACTGCAGCAAAGAGTAGACCTTCCAAACTTTGAATCCTATGGCCACCTGAATGAAAAGACACCCTTTGGAAAATCTCAGGTAATCTTTCTTTTAGAAGTACTGTTAAATATTTAGGGATGGTTATAGATTAATTAGGCAACAGCTTTCAGCCCAGGGCTGTTTTTTATACTTTTCTGGCTCTCAGAGGATAGTCTCAATCTTTAACTAAACGTGGTCTTTGTAAAATGTTCAAAAACCCAGAGAAGGGAAAGGAATTATTATAGAGCAAGGCTATGAGTCGGAGGATTTTTTAGCTACTAAAAATGCAATATGGCTTAAAGAACATGTCTCATGTAGCAAATGAAACTGCGAGGGACTGAGCATACTAATGAAATAGCTCCAAGGCTCTGCCCAACTTTGATTTAGCCTGAAAAAAACATCTTCATTATAAATTTATAGGTTACCTTGAAATTAATTTTAATCATGAATCGATAGAAGGAAATTAATCCCTATCAATAAAACAACTTTTGAACACACAATCACAATATAGGCATATTTATTAATCATGAAGTATATAATCAAGACCCCCTCCCAAAATGGATCTTTGCCCCAAACACATGTCTCTAGTTAAAAGTTTTTCTCAATGACACTCATATTTGGAAATACGTGACAAAATATTCATGTCCATTCTAGAATATGAATATAACCATCCTGCCAGGAAGCTGAGGGGAAAAAAAAAGCAAACCTTTTTTTTTTTTTTTTAAGAAAAGCACTTTCAATAAGATATACAAGGAAGATGCTTTAAAAATAAAAAGACCAGCATTTAAAATCCATTATTTTAATTAGTAAATTGCATTTTAGTCTTTGATTTGAGGCTAAGTATACCACTCAGCATAACGTGATGGTTGAATAAGAAATGAGGTTGTTCAGCAATGAAGAGCATTACTGAGGAGATGTCTTAATTTCCTATTAGGCTGATGTTTATGTGTGTTGCTGAGCTATTTTGTTTCCATACGAATTTTTTCCGTAAGCATTTATTGAACATCTATTTTACGGCAGGCATTGTTCTAGATGCTTGGGACAACGCAGCAAAGTAGTAAAAATGTTCGCCTTTGTGGGATTTACAATCTTGTGGCGGTGGAACGGAGGAGATAGACAATAAGCGAGTAAAGTATAGAGGAAGTTAAAATGTGATGAGTTCTACGAAGAAGAGTAAATCAGAGCTTTGGAGGTCAGGGGTCTGGGGAGAAGGCAATTTTACACAGACTGGTCAGGGAAAGGCTCCCAGAGCATGTCACATTTGAGGGAAAAAGCAGTGCTCCAGGATGAGGAACCATCCAGAGAAGATGTCCTAGGTGGGAGCCGTTCTGGCACGTTAGAGGAACAGACCGGAGGTAAGTGTGACTAGAACCAGGCCAGTGAGGTCCAAAGGAACAGGGTTGGATCTCGACAGGACGTGGAGGTCACTGTCAGAGCTCTGGCTTTCACTCAAATGAGGTGAGATGAGAAATCACAGTGTTTCCAGAGGAAGAATGCCCTCTCTGACTTCCATAATTAAAAGGAGAGTTGTGCCGGCGGCTATGTGGAGAGGTGAGGGCAGAGGCCGGAGCATCATTTGGGAGACTATAAAAACAAGTATGAGGAGGCAAGACGTTGGTGTGGACCAGAGTCCACGGACAGGGGGAGATGTGGCGGAATTCGAGATGCACTGTGAAGGTAGAGTTGACGGAATTTGGTGACAAATTCCACGTGGGCTTGAAATTGAGGCAAAAACATGCCATTCCCATTAACTAGGATGGAAGGAGAGCTGACGAAGGGTTTTGGTAAGAAAGATTTTGGACGTACTAAGTTTGATGTGTTTATTAGGCTTCTAATGATTCGTTGATATTTGTAACAAATAATGTTTCCTTTTTGATAATTTGTAGGTGAGAGATTGGATAATTTTATAGAAGTCTGAAATACTTTTATAAAACTCTAAAAGTTATACATGCGAACATTTAAGTTTGAGGGCAGATTTTCTTTTTTTTTTTTTTTAAGTGTTTATTCAGAGGAGACCAAACATTGTAGATTAACCACAGCGAAGGAGCAATTGCCTGGAGGTCTCTCCATTGTGTGGAGTTGGAGTTCGTGATCCTGATTCTGGGAGCGACATGATCCACACTCTCAGACACTTTCCAGTTTAGGGCGGAGATAACAGCCCTGGTCCTATAATCTAAGAAGCAAGATAAAAGGCAGGTAGGCGTAGGCCTGCCGAGTACGTGATCATTTTGAAGAGAAAAAAATGCTCCGAGGATGGGTTGATTCAGTGATTAGCATTGGTAATATCCACTTACGACCTTTTTACAATGACTGAGACATAGATAATTAGTTTGTTAATTGATGCACATTGCGCACTTGTTCTGTTCCTGGGTATGACAATAAACCAGTAGATGATTATCCCATTGTAAAAAGACAATTTGGAGTAACACTGCTTGTGTGTTGGAGGGTGGGGTACAGGGGAGCGCAACTGAGTAGTGGCAAAACCCTAGGGCACAGACAAAGGTGGGATGAGTAATTTTCTTTCCCAGCTTTAGTGAGACCCATAAAAAAGTCCCTTAATTCTTAAGGTTAAGTTTATTCATTTGGTAATTAGAAATAACAGCATTCACTTCCTTGCATTGTTCAGAGACAAAAAGATACGATACACATGAAACGACTAGTGGAGGAGCCAACACTCCTGCTTAGTTGCTGCTTAGAATTAACTGCTGTTATTGTTAGAATTAGTATTATTATTACTATTACTGCTTTTACTGTCATCATTATCACCTTTATCTTCATCACATAATGTGGTTGTATCAATAATGACACATGGCATCATGTTCAAAGTGGTTCCACCTCCGTTTAGGGTAGAAACCAACACAGGGAAAGAAACAAGCTTGTTAGCTTTGAGCATTTGCAAATGACAAGTGTACCAGTGCCCCCAAATGTGAATTTCCTACTTCATCATTCTGTTTCATCTTCTGGATGTGCACATATTTTTGTTCTTTCTCCTGTAATTGTTAAAGTTATGTGAGGGTCGAAAGGATTTTGGCATACAAATAGATTAAAAAGGTTGCAATAACTGGTAATTTTAGTTTTAATTATTAAACTGGTTTCTAAGAGCAGAGAAACTGTCCCCTGTGCATACTAGGTTTTGAAACATTTGTAAATCAAATTGCATGAAACTCACTTGGTGTGCTGACAAAGGATTTCCCTAGGGCATAGTAAATAAACTGGTATAGCATGTTATTTTTTAAATGTAATTCACTAATGAATTTCCAGATATTTTCAGAGAACTACCCTCAAAGTTTTTCCTTTTGACGAAGGAGCTACATTTTTACTCTTTCCATGGAAATGCATACTTTCTATGAAGCTGACATAACTTTTAGGTTAAAGGTAAACGGAAAAATAAGTGATGAATCATGAAGATAAAATGACAACTACTTGATGTCAACAAGAGCTACATTCTAAATTTTGTTGTTGTTGTTCTTTTTGTTGTTGTTGTTTTAAGAAAAATGCTCTGCGATTTGATTTCTCCTCTGGAGAGCAATGTGACTTTCAACATTGCCTGTAAATGCTGCTAAAAGGTTTCAGCTTCTTACTGGTTTGAGGATTCTGGGGAAGGTGAGCCCAGCAATAGCACTTAACTGCCCTATGCACGGAGAAAGAGCTCTTCTTTCACGCTAGTTGATGCGGTAATTGTAACTCTGATCTCTCCAGCTCTTTTTGAAAAGAACCAGGATTGCATGGAGAAACTTGAGCCTTTAAGAATTTTCCTACAGTGATTCTTGACCCCTAGGCTGCTTGTTGTTACACTGTCACATAGAATTTTTAAATGCCTGTTCTAATACACAACTGAAGTCGTATTTGTTTTGGGGAGAAATGACAAACAGGACTGAAAATGACTTGTCGAACGAGTTATTTTATAGATAATTTTTTAAGGAAATGTTTTTCCAGCAGCTGTTATTTTATTTTATTTTGGGAAGAGATGTCATTTTGTGGTTAACAAAAAACAAAACAAAACAAAAAACAAAAAACACAGTAATGGAGAAATTTTTTTTAAAAAAGTCATTGGGAGATACCCTTATAGTGATCAGGGTACCTATCTTCTCTCAGGAGAAAGGGGATGGCTTCCTTTTTTATCCTTCTTCCATACCAGGCATGAAATTATATAGCAGGGAAGGGTTGATCCTGGGGAGATTAGAATCTGAAATAATTTACCCTTAGTTTGCCTCTAAAGTGTTTTAGAAAAAACTCATTGCAATTAATGTAATTTATTCTCTTCTGCTTACTAGCTTGTGGATAATGAAACAAAGGGTTAAGAGATGAGTTGCTTGTGACTTTTCTCTGAATTTTTATTGAGCCGTTTGAACCCCAAAACCTCAGCAGCTCCCAACCCTCAGCAGATCAATACAAATATCATATCTTATTTAGGAAGAAATTCCATGGGCTTTAACACCCCCGTTAGTGCAGATGCATTCGTTTCTAGAAATCAGTTTTTTGAAATATCAAGTTTTATTCTCAGATTCTTTTTTTTTTTTCGGTACAATTTTCTTTTTATTTCTTCTTAGCAACTTCTTAGGATTTCGATTTATTTCCTTAGTTCCTATGTTTTATAATACATTTCGACTCTAATCTGGTTTGCATATGTGTATGTGTGTGTACCTTGTTCAGTTTGTGCACAATTCTTTAAGAAGCCTGGGTATTTCAAATAAAAGCAGAGAGGAGAAACACAGTTTCAAAACATGGTACATGGTTCAACAGATTAAGTGGGATAAAGAGAGGTGGGGGAGGGGCAGAAAGTGACTGCCCAGTAAAAGCCTTTTTAGCAAATCATGCCGAATCTCATTAATAAAGAATACGTCCACTAAAGCTGTACAATCAATCTGCCATGTGCATTAGTGATGTCTAGTCCAATTCAGGTAGATAAATTGTTCCCCAAGTGTTGGTCGGCTGCCACTCAAATCACAATACCAATAATACATGCCATGCTGAATTTCTCCTGACTCACGACGAATTTTTTTTCACAGGATTAGATTAGACCGAACAGGTGAAGGAGGAGAATGATGTCTAAATGAACACCACCACCTACAGCAAAAAAGAACAGATAACCAGAGAGATAAGCAATAGACAACTACACTGTGAACCCATTTACCAAAAATAAACCTGCAGGGAGTAATCCAACTAAACCCCATTGCCAAAAGTGTCAGCTAAAAATACAGCCGGAAAAGGATAGTCAATACAGGGTTTGCAAAGTCATATGAGGGCATTACTGTAGCACAGAGATATCCATCATGGGAAAACAGGCACAAGACAAGGAGGATAAAAGGGAAGGGAAAATGGAGTAACTAAATACCTCCATGAATATTTTAATTACAGCATCTTAGTCTGGGTTCCACCCATGAACAATTCTATTTATTGATAGCTACCATGACTAATATCCTTCCACATGGTTCGCTATCAGAAGCCTTCATTATTATCAACAGATACTTTTTAAAGGCACAATATAAGTCCTCGTGAGGTTCTTTGATTTGAGTCGACACCGCATAATTATTCTGAAGAAGTCCATTGACTTCGTATACAGCCTGAAAATGAAAGCACGTGCTTTTGAACCTATAGTGGAAAGGAAAGCATTCTGCCACTTCTTACGAGATTAAAAGTCTCCAAGGAAATACCATGCATGGAAGGGAGCATTTTGAAACGAGGTGGAAATCCTAAGCCTGTGCTGTTGTATGATTGCATTAAAGTGGAGGAATGAAAGATTAGGATGGTATTGGGTTTTAAGGAGGAATGCTGCTTGTGGATTTGTCATTAATGCTGTGACCCTATCTGCCCAAGCCTTTCCATTTCAATGTGACTTAGAATTCTAAAAGGAAGTCAGCTTCCACAGTCCCCCGTGTAAGTTGCCTTCAGCAAAGAACCTCTATCTTTAATTTAACATAATTGGCAATCTTGGTTTGAGACAGACTTTGATTTAGTTAACATGAAAACAGAATGACCTCCATCACCCCAGAGTTGAATGAGAAACTCAGTTCAGGTTTGATGGCATGTGTGAGCTCTTGGAAGGTGAGCTGGGGAAAAAACCGAAATGGCCTCGGTGAACGTGTGGAGGACTGGAAAAGTCCCTCATATCATGGCCTGATTTTCTCCTAGACAAATGTATGCATGTTTATTTTTTAATGATGTGCTTTCATAATGTATGCATGTTGTATGACCTAAGTAACACAGGTGAAACTCCATTTTAATAAACGGGTTCAAGACGATAGACCTGATGCAATAAAACTATTTCCATGTGCCAACTAGCAGGATTTGTTAGTTGCTTTCGAAAGCATGCCTGGGAGGGTGGAGTGTAGAGAGAAAAAGGGAATCTTAAGCAGTTTCCATGTCCACTGAGGGCAAGAGGCGGGGCTTGATCTCACAACCCTGAGATCATGACCGGAGCCAAAGTCAAGAGTGGGATAGTTAACCAACTGAGCCACCCAGGCATCCCTGTTAGTTCCTGATACTGATGCAATGTGTTCTGCAATGTAGTCATACAAGAAATAGTATGGAGTAAATGCACCTGCTACTTTCAACACCTTGAGCAGTCAAATTCATGCATTTAAGATCAGACCTTTTATATCTCAAAATCAACATTTTGTTCCATTTTTGTTTGCATTCATGTCTGAACTTTGGAGAAAAAGACAGTTTCCTTCACCCTTTCAAATTCATTAGGATAGACTGAAGAAATGGACTAAGGAAATGTTACTTTGTATTAAAAATGATAGAGAGACAATTAATTAAAGTTTTCATCAAATTTTTTTTCTTCTCAAGAATAAGTACTTCAGATTAATCAAACATCCCATTTGTACACTTTCTCTAAATGTTCTCAGCCTCAATTTGTATTATTCAAACCCTAATTATAATTTCTGGGGAAAGCAAATAACTACAAAAATAACCCAACCCACACTCCTATAGACGGTAGGAAGAGTCTTCTCTTGTACATGGCTTGTAAATTAGCATAAGAAGTTTTTAAATTTTTGAATAATGACCTTTGAGACCTAGAGTTATGCTTGCCTGGTATTTTATTAGAAACATAGAATAAATATAAAATGAGGCAAAAAAGAGGAAATTATAATTTGAGGGAATTCTATAGGGCTCAGGTTTGACTTTCATAGTTTAGGCAGGTAAATATAAATATTACATTGACTACCAATGCACTGATGATATTTATACTGCATATATTTAAATGTGGTCAAGTCAGGACTTGGCCTTCCTAAAACCAAAGCATTATATAGAAATAAATTAGATATAAAGTAAGGACAAAAATGAAAAGGAACCTTAGAGGTCAGGAAAATTTTAGCCAGGTCACTGAAATGCCAGACTTTGTTTCCTACTTCTTTAGTCTCTCAAATTATAAGTGAGTTTGCAAAATGCTTAGGAGTCATCATTGAAAGAATCCTCCAGTTTTTAATAAAGTAAGCCAAAAACAATTGGAAGCTATATCCAGTACTCGAAAAGCTGCATGTCTAAACTGGCACTTAATTGCTACAGTAATATTGCTTTTCTAGAAACCACACTTTTGACAACTTCAACAACAGAAATTGATTTTTTCAGGGAGAAAACTTGCATAAAAAGGAGACAGAAACATATGAGGTGCCTGGCAAGTTCATGTCAATGCAGTGGCCATGTCCCTCCCACCATGGAGTCAATGAAGCACAACCATAACACAGCCAGAGAAGGAAGGAGCAGGTGCATTCCTACTAACACGTGTCTGCCAAACGGTTTATTTCAAACAAGTCAGTTTGGCATATCAGAATTTTTACTTTTAATGGTGATTAACACAATATAATAAAATAAAATTTAAAAAAAAAAAAGAATTTTTACTTTTATTTTATTTGTTTTCTCGTCTGCAAATATGTGTGCGTGTGAAGGTGAGTGCTTCATCTCCTGATGCTTTGATGGATTATACGCAGAGCATTTCTCATCAGGAATTTATCCAACAAGTAAGGGCACTTTGGTTATTAAATTGAGGTCTCATGTTAGAGGCCATTAAGCAAATTATTTGGTGCATTCTGCTTTAGAAGGCAAGGGCACAAGTACAGTATTTTATAACTGGTTAATTTCATGCTGCAATTAAATTCTTACACAGTTGGAATGGCAAACTTAAAATGAAGGGGAAAATTAAAGAGCGCTTCTATTGTCAAATTTCTGTTTGAAAATAGACTTTTAAAAGAGTTCTTTCTGACTCATTTAAGAATCTGCATCTTCTGCCCTGTGGTAGGATGGAAACTACCTGTTATGTAGGGAATAATCTGAGCGGAACTAAATATTTGGGTTTTAGGTTTTTTCTTTTTCTTTTTCTTTTTCTTTTTCTTTTTCTTTTTCTTTTCTTTTCTTTCTTTCTTCTTTCTTTCTTTCTTTCTTTCTTCTTTCCTCTTTCTTTCTTTTTTTTTTTTAGATTTTATACAACTAGTAGGAGTTGTGTTATCTATTTTAGCAGACACCTTAATGAAGGCAATTTTTGATAATAAAATTAGACTAAGTCAATATACATGTTATATAAATGTCTATTTTCAGTTGATGACTAGATTAAGAGAAAGTGGAATTATCTATGTGTGTGTGTGAGAGAGAGAGAGAGAGAGAGGGTGGGAGAAAGAGGGCGAGAAGAATATTGAAATATAAGCTCAAGTTTATATTCATTACAATGGGAAACATAACAGATAAAGAAAAAGGTAGTTTGTCAAGAATAAATTCTTGATAATTAAAATCAAAAGAAAATTGTAATGTCTTCTGGAAAATTAGTTCCATATTATACTTATCTCTTGGGTTTTTTTCTTTTCATTTTCTTTTTTTCTACTTATTTAGTATTTTCATCTGAACCCATTGTTTAGTGTAGCAGTTAACAGTGTAATCTACAGTGTCAGACTTCCTTCCAGGACATATTTTGTCCTTAACTTCTTTTGGCTGTGTGATCATGGACAAATTACACAAACTCTCTGGGCTGCCGTTCTTTCTGGGATGAATGTGTGGTGATAATAATAGTATCTATAGCTTAGGATGTTATGAAAGAAACCTATGACATCAGGCATGTGGAGGTCTTAAAAAAGAACTCACAGTAAGCACTGCGTGTTAACTTTTATTCACCAAAATATACACAACACAAGGGCAAGGGTTTTGCTTTGCTTGGTACTGCATTCTTAGCCCTCGGAACAATAGATGCTCAATAAGTATATTTGAATGATTTATTGAATGATTGATATTATGAGACCTTACTCATGAATTAATAGGAAGTTAATAATATAATGTCATTTGAAGAGTTGCTAATTTAACCCTTACCCTGTGAAAATACCTCCTTTGATATAACCAATATCATAAATCTCAAAATTATAAAATTATTCTTTTGGTTTCCATGTTGGCTCACTCCTTATAAGGTAAATGAAGAGAGAACATGTTAGTATAGTCATACTAGTAATAGTCAGTTTTGCCTTACTTTGAATGATTTATTACATCCATTCTCAATAAAACGTTGGTGAGCACTGTCCTTTTAAGGGGATACCCAAGTGACAAACAAAGAGATGTGAATTGAATGTGAGAATAAGCTGGTAACAAACCCCTTTTTCTACAATTTTTCTCAGATTTAGATTAATATGTAGTGTCATCCAGCAGGAAAGTGGGTATCCTGGAGTCATATAGCTAATTATTGCAGAATTTAGAGAGAGAAGCAAGACTAGTTTCCTGGTATAACTAACCTAAATGATATCATTTAGTTTAGATTTTAGACAGAAAACAGCTGGGCAATAAAATGTGGACTCCTGGGATTAAAAAGTTTAAAAACCTGCTAAAGATCTTGAAACAGAAAGATTGCCTCTCATCCTTAAGATTCTCTCCACAAAACTCCAAAAAAGGCAGATGAATGTTACGGAATATCCAGACTGCCTGCATTTTTAGTGTTGCCCAGATAATCACCATTCAGTATTAACACCTAGAAAATTGCTAACAAATGGATCATTTTTTATACATACTAATGGGCTACAAATAATGGCACTCCATCAAACTGTGTAGTTTTAGTCAAATTTATTTATCCTCGAAGTATCTTAGCGTACTCGTCCATGAAAATCACGATCATCATGCCCACCTTGCCAGATGGTAGTGAGGGTTAAATGGAATGTCAGTATTTCTAGAGGGGCCACTAGTCCCCAACTGTAGAGGACATGTGGTTCCCCTTCAAGTTCTGCCTCTGCTCATGCTTGTATATTTCACACCATTCATGATCTTGTGTCTTGGGTGGGTCTTTATGTTTGTTTCAAGACCAAGCTCGAGCATCATCTCTCTGAAACCTTCTCTTGTCTTCACAGACATTGGTTGTTTCCTCTTATTTGCTCTAAAGCACTCTATAATTCTATTCTAACCTTTAATGCATCTTCTATAATGATTTCCATATGTAAAATTAAAAGTGAGCCAAAAATGTCTGCACCCTGGCACAGAATGGCATTCAAACAAATGAGAGTCTAACAGCTTGGAGTATTTGTAAAGTGATCTAGACCTTCGCTGGACTATCTCATGGAATAGCCAAAGGGTTGTTTCATTCGGGGAAACCAATGACTCTTTTTTTCACCTATAAACCACGAATAGGTCCCATACCATTCAACTCAGGTTCTCCTCTCTCCACTCTCTTCTCTGACTTTAAACTCCTAATTGCATAGATCAACCAACTCTCAGGATTTGGGGGATCTGGCAGGGAAGCAAGAGAGGTTGATTTCTCCTCCTTCAGTCTTTGTGCAGTACCTGAACTCTGCACACGAGAGCAGGTCCCTGGGATGTAACATTCTTCTTCCTTGGGAAGTGAAGAAAATAATGAAGTTCGTAACCATTTATAATTTAAAATCTTCATTTTTGTCCCATCCATAGTTGCCTATTCCTTTCTCTTCAGTGTTAGATTGATTCCTTCTCAATATAGATATCAAGATGGGGCTTGGAAAAGTAATAAATTGGAGTTCTGAACATAATTTGGCAGCTCTGTTTCTTCTTAAGAACCTCCTCCCTTTACCTGTACTTTCCCACCCAGGTACCCTTTAATCTACATTTTTAGGTAGTGGTTATGTGGGCCATAAACGCATGGTGGCAACTACTCAACTTTGCTATTGTAGCGATTAAAGCAACTTGAAAATACTTAAACCATAAGCATTACAGTGTTCCAATAAAATCGTATTTTTTTTTAAGATTTATTTGTTTATTTGAGAGACAGAGTGCATGAGTGGGGGGGAAGGGCAGAGGGAGAGAATCTCAAAGTAGTCTCCCTGCTGAGTGCAGGGCCTGACGGGGGGCTCAATCTTACAACCCATAAGATCATGACCTGAGCTGAAACCAGGAGTAGGGTGCTCAACCGACTGAGCCACCCAAGCTCCCCCAATAAAACTTTATTTACAAAAACAGGTAGAGGGCCAGATTTGGCCCGGGGGCCATAGCTTTCCAAATCCTGCTATTCTATCCATTGGTTTTTGTTGACCTGATTGTCACCCTCCAGGCCAATTCTTCTGAAGGGAATTTTACTGGTATTCTGCCCTCCCCAAACAGGTGATTTGAAAGCATCAAGAAATGGAAATTAGAACTGTACTCTCTGTGGAGTTTTCTAGCTGGATTATTGATCCAGATGCAAACTAAAACTTCAGTAGAACTTTGAGTTTTTGAAATTCTAGAATAGCTGGTTTTCAAGAATGTGCCGAATGTAAGCAATAAAGATGTAAATAATTTTAAAGAGGTGGCAATAGCTACTGACATTGATTTAGTGCTTATCTCATACCAGATCTTCTGTATTTTTTACATGCTATGTCCACTTAATCCAGATTATATTCCCATTAGTTAGATCCTATCATTTGCTCCATTTTATAGATGAAGAGGCTGAGTCTCAGAGACTAAGAAATATGCCAAGATCACATGATGAGTGGTAAAATTGGGGTAGAGCTCAGGTATATCCGACTTCAAAGAATAGTTCTGAAAAAGAAGAGAATAAGGAGGATCAGAAATAATGCATTATCCTGGGAGTGGGATTTAGAGATGAGAAACGGTCCTCCCATCAATTGCTTCTACTTGAGCCCATCTGGCAGGTCACCTGGGCAATGCTAGCTGGATTCCAAATCCATCATCTGACTGCTAAGCTTGCCTTTTACATGGTAATACTGTGGAGAGTCAAGAGGACCTCTGAGCGCTCAAGAGGGACCATGAAGTCTCCAAAGGCATTATCTAGTTCTCAGGGCTGCTTTTATGTAAAATTTGTAACAATGTCTTCAGATTTTCACAAATTTCAACACACCTGGAATTTCTTGCAATGTCTGTGACATTTTGAAGAACAACAAAAGGAATCCTTTTCTTTTGAAACAACATAATCAAGTAGCTAAAGACTCCTCTAAAATTAAGCCTCAACATAGCAAAAGAGGAAACAATGAGCTATAGTTAATACATATTTTTGAATTGTATGCTGATAATCCATTGACCATTTTATGATAAACTTTTCAATTTGAGAAAAAAATAGTAAACGAGATAGCACATTTGCCTATAGAATCTAGTGTAAGTGCTGAATATTTAACCAAAGCCTTTAAAGCTTCCTCTTCTAGTGATTTTCTTACAGTATTAATTTGAATTCTGGTGTATCTAAGCTAGAGCAGCATATCAGAAAGAAAGGGGAAAAAAAACCAACAACAACTCCATTGCATGCTATGTACTTACCATGGCAACCCCAGCATCACATGGTGCACATGCTAGTCTGGAGGCAAAGAGCTTCACGGGCTCATAAGCAGACACACACACCAGCCTCCCGTCCATGTGACTTTGCCTACAGTCAGCAGCCTTTGCCAAGAAAATGTGTCAGCATAAACTGATAAACTCTGGGTTATTCTGACTCCTGCAATTCTCTTGCCTTCTTTAGATCTGCTCACTCATCTTCTCTCTTTTTCTCCCTCCCTCTCTCCTTCTCTTCCTTACTTTTACTTGTATTCAATACAGAATGCAATAGTTAAAGATTTATTTACCATCTTAGATTGTCCCTAAATAATTCTTTGTATTGAAATCTCTATGACTGGAAAACATATTTTGCAGTGTTCAGGACCTTATTAATGTTCCTATCAGTGTCTTAGAAAGTGAATAACATGCAACATTTCCAAAGACTGACCAAGAGAAAAAAATCAAAAATGTCCATAGCAAAAATAATTGTAATTGACACAAACTATTTAAATTCTCTTCTTCAACTGAATGAAGGGATATTATTTGCTTAGCCATTATTTTAATAGCATCAAAGTTATTTATTACGTAAAAAGTGATTTATTCATTTGATCAAAACCAAACCAAAGACTAAAACAGGGTTAAGTAGAAAAAACAAAGTAAATAAAACAAAACAAAATTTTAGAACATGTGATGCATATCACTTCTATGTCTTGAAAACAGTGATGAAAATATGGGCTCAATCTTTTTGAAAAATTATTTCAAATCCCAGAAGAGTATTGTAATCCAGTTGGATTAAACACATCCTAGTTACATGCTCTCCATATGCTACTGCCATAGAAGAATCAAACCACCAGCAAACCGTATACTCCTGACATTCTTTCAGAGTTTCGGTTTACATATTGGTTTAATTAACAAAATTCTATGTTTTAATTCCTTGCTGGGACTCTGCCCCTCTGGTTTAGCTTCAAGAACATAAAGGCAGCAGATTTTACAAACAGGCAACTCCCAAGATCCTATGTACGGTAATTAATGAATCTTGTGATTTGTGGTAAAGCTTTTGAACTTCAAGGGAGTCCATTTTCAATTTCCAATGCCAGTCAATCAGACTCCAGTGCTATTTCCTAAGTAATCACGTTTACGTGCAAATGTTTTTAGTTAACAGCCATTGAATAATTGTCTGCCTTTAAGCTCTCTCTTTCTCTCTCTCTCTTAAAAATGAGCTTGTTTGCCTGCGACCATTTTGGAAATGATCCAGAACAAAATATCATTAGCATGTTCCAGGAACTCATTTGCAAATGCATTTATGCATTAAGAAGCAGGGCCATGTTGCATCTCCTGTGAAAACAGAAAGGGGTTGAGGAATTGAATATAGGGAGGGTTGACCAAAAGTTTCCATCATGAGAAAAATCTGATGTCCATTAAAGAAAAAAAAAATAATCTAACGTAAGACAATCATAAACAATGTTTCCAGCTAAAATACATACTGCAAAGATGCATGCAGGGCCATATGATTTATAATGATAATAGTTTTTAAAGATCTTGTCTGCAGTGGCTGATCATTGATCTTGTATATATATTTGTACTGTGCTATGCATGTATATTCAAGTTTGGTTAATAGGAAAAGGTAGCATAAATCATCTTGCCACCTATGTTAAGATATATTTCTATATCTATATATCTGTATCTATATATCTATATCCATATCTATATCTTTATCTGTGTCTATCTCTTCTCTACCAGACCATCTATCTTCTTGAGAGCTGAGCCAGCTCTGATTTAGTCCTGCATCTTCCAAAATCCTACTTTATCAGTTCAACTTTTTTTTTTTTTAAGAAGGGACAGGAAAATTTTTTTTTTTAAAGATTTATTTATTTATTTATTTGACAGAGATAGAGACAGCCAGCGAGAGAGGGAACACAAGCAGGGGGAGTGGGAGAGGAAGAAGCAGGCTCCCAGCGGAGGAGCCTGATGTGGGGCTCCATCCCATAACGCCAGGATCACGCCCTGAGCCGAAGGCAGACGCTTAAGGACTGCACCACCCAGGCGCCACTATCAGTTCAACTTTTTTAACAAAGAATGAAATCACCTTGATTTAAGAAAGGTAAAAGACTAGTTTCCTCCCATACTACCTTGGTGACAATCCAAGCATAAATAGTCTGGGCCTCATATGACAGCTCCACCATGTTTTGTATCTAGACTCCTTCATGTTTTTGTGGTTTGCTCGTCTATCTTCTCCTTGCTCATTCCTTCCTGTGATCTAAGATCCATATCTGCTCCATCTTGTCCTGCCAGATCTGCATTTTAGCCACCAGAAAGGGGCAAGGGGAGTCAGATTCCTTTACGTTAAAGCATGACCCAAAATTGCACACTTCACTCATTACCCGTGACCTAGTACCATGATGACACCTAGCTACAAGGGAAGCTAGGAAGTGTGGTTTTTTAGCAAACAAGAAAACACACCTTGATGGAGAATACTGGAGTTTCAACCACAGTCATATTCTAAGGTAAGCATTTTGTAAAGAGAGCTTAGGACATATAAGTTTCTCAAGGCCTAATGAATATTTGAAATTTTAAAATGCTTATTGGCTCCAAAATACAAAAGAACCCTACAAAATATAATTTAATGAATATCTGGTAACATATCTATGATCTGTTTTTAGACCAAATTCATTAAATGTTTAATTCAGTATTCATAAAAAGCCATTTATTTAAAAATAATATTTACATTAGATTGCCTTCTTCTGCCAAAACTTAGAATATGCACACTTGCTGAAAATTATAGTCAATCAAAATTAAACAAGAAATGTATGGTCAAATATTTTCAAAGAGCAATTTTAAAAATATTAAAAATTTTATAGTAAATGTTATATGAAATGTGGTATGTGTATATTTTTAGTTTGTTCCAGAAAAGCCGTGTGGGAAAGCCCCCAAACTAAGTGATTTAATGGTCTTCAAATGGTTTTTCAAATGGTCCTCAATAAATGATTTTTGAAAATGTTATAGTCAAGCTGTATAAGTCATAAAATGTCAGCTGTTTCATTAAACTGTATTGTACAAAGGTACATATTTATGGGATGTTTGCGAATAGAATGAGTGAGAATAATACGTATCTGTATAATTATCAAATCATGGGCTAATATAATGTTTTAGTAAAAGAATGACTATCAGTCAACCACCTGTGAGTTTCTCCTACTCAGTGGGAAGGGAGGGTCTTTGTGAATACTGGAGAAACTTCCTTTGTGCTGCCTTCGGAAGAGCTGGGGAGGAGAACATGGCAAGGTCTTCTGCGAAGTAATGGATTCTGGAGAAAGGCAGCTGAGTACCCGGTCAGGATGCTGTAAGGGGTGGTGTGGGGAACGGCTTGAGTAACCTTAGGGACAGCTGCCACTCCGCCCTCTGCAACAGCCGCTTCGTAGGGGGCTTGAAAGCTGCTTAGGAATTTCTATCCGCCAACAGGCACCATAGCACCAGTCCTTCCACACATAAATTAGGGGAATAAACCTATTTTTTTTCTTGGAATTCTAGCAGAACTTTGAGTATTTGGGGGCAAGAGAGGGCTGTTCTTTGAGTTAGCAGAAGTGGTACTTGTGCAATTACAAGGAGAGATTTAGAAAAAAAAAAAAGGCTTTAGGTTCCCATGATGGGAAAAACAACTCCTTTATTTGGGAAGTTTCATGCATTCAACCGAATCTGATTGATTGTCCACTTTGCAGCTGCATTACTAATAGGCACTGGAATGTACAACATGAACTTGGAGGTGCTGCTCTATTAAACCAGTTGGTATTTACAGATAGTGAATTTTCTTTGTGAACTTTCTCCTCTGAAGACTGCACAGCATGTCATTTCATAATGGAGAAATATATGGATGGCTCCATTGTTATAGATGGGTATGAGCTATATATTATAATTTCACATATTTGATGTTCTTTAAATCAAAGCCCTATTTTACATATGTGTGATTGTGTACTGATACGGGTGTGACTAAGCAACTTGAGACCCTTCAGATATGACCAGACTTGCCTATCTGAGCCAGACATCGACGTTGAATGATCCTCCTTTGGGCGGAATATTATTGTTCTCATGAGCCTTTGTACTGGCTGACAGTGCTTTCTGAGGGGAGCCTGAAAAGTGTCCTGGGATATGAAGAGTCTATTTTATCTCACGATATTGCTCTTGCCACATCCTGACCCATGGTTTGTGACTTCTTTAGTAGCCTTTTATATGCATGATATTTTTTCTTTGTCTCTCTCTCTCTCTCTCTTTTTTTTTTTTTTTTGGTGACGTTTTTCCTCTGAATGTACAGTCCTGAGATTGGTTATGTGCCTTCAGAGATCTTCAGTAATCAGGTACATTCAAAGTAAATGAAACAGACACATAACTGAACAAAGGTATCGTTTTATTTTATTCCAAATATAGGGCAATAAAGGATTAGAGAAGAAAGTGAAAGTGACCTATATAAAGAGATAAAAAAACAGAAGTCTACTGAAACTCAATGGTACTAGCATTATAAATACAACTGAGGGTGAACTAAGATGGAACAGTTGAGAATCCAATGATGTGCTATCCATCAGTTCAAGACTTTGACCTTAGCGGTCAAAATGGAAGTTAAGCGAGCTTAATTTTTTAATTTGATTTGACTGGTCAAATACTCAAATCTCAAATCTCCTTATGCCTGTAGGTACAGTCTGCCTGTTGATTTAGTTTTCTGTCAGCAGAATAAATTGTATATCATTCCCAATTATTAAAATGCTTAGAAGTTTCTACACATTGGTATTCCTTTACTAATTAATTTCCCTGTGAAGTATCCACTTCAGTTAGTTAAAGGGATGAATTTATATTATAGCAGTTACCCTTCTTGGCTTTATTTCTTAGTCATTGTTGTACACATGCATACAAACACAAGCATATACACACATTCTTTTAGTTATCACATACAGCATCATTATAGGGCCATATACCATAGTGGTAAAGAACTTGGATGCTGGAAATAGACAGATCTGTGTTTAATCTTGGGCTCTTCCACTCACTCCCTTTGAGTATCAGTTTGCTCATTTGTAAATGGGAGATACGGATACCATCTCTCTCATGGGATAGTCATGAGAGGTCAGTGAGATGATACAGGTAATGTGCCAGCTATTAAGTACTAATAAATGTAAGATGTCATTGTTTATTGATCACTTATTGGTGCCGGGCACTGTGCTTTGCAATTGTGCTGTGGACTTCTCACTGAACTCCCTGTCTTTACCTCCTACACCCCACATTTAGTCAATGTAACACACAACGACCAAGTTACTTGGTCAGATTGTTTCTTTCCTGACATTTTCTGTGCTTTTCTCTGGCTATAAAATTAAGAACAAACAATCATTTGTCCAACATTCAGAATATATTCCCTGTGCTGTAATGAAGTGCCACAGACTGGGTGGCTTAAAACACAGAAATGTGTTGCCCCCGTTCTGGAGACCATGTTGCCATGGATGGTTCCTTCTGAGGCTGTGAGGGGCCAGTCTGTCCCAGGCCTCTCCCTTGCTTCTGCCGGTTTACTGGCCATCTCTGGATTCGTTGGTGTGTAGAGGCATCACCCGATCTCTGCCTTTATCTTCACACGGTGTTCTCCCTGTGTGTGTGCCTGTGTCCAGTTTCCTCCTTTGTTGCTGTTGCTTTTTTTTTTTTTTAAGATTTTATGTATTTATTTGAGAGAGAGAGAGAGCATGCACAGGGAGAAGGGCAGAGGGAGAGGGAGAAGCAGACTCCCCCACTGAGCAGGGAACCTGACGTGGGGCTCAATCCCAGGACCTTGAGATCATGACCTGAGCTGAAGGCAGTTACTTAACCGACTGAGCCACCCAGGTGCCCCCAGTTTTCCCCTTTGGATAAGGACCCCACTCATACTGGATTAGGGGACCATCGGACTCCAGTATTACCTTATCTTAACTGATTACATCTGCTAAGACCCTATAACATGAATTTTTTTGGGGGGAGGGGGACAAAATGATTTAAAGTATAATGTAAAATATGCCATAATATGGCCTCAAACCCAACTCTCTAACCTAACTCTGATTGTTTCTTTCCAAATAGAGAAAGAAAGAAAGAAAGAAAGAAAGAAAGAAAGAAAGAAAGAAAGAAAGAAAAAGAAAGGGAGGGAGAGAGGGAGGGAAGGAGAGAAAGTGAGAGAGAGAGAAAAAGAAAGAAAGAAGAAAGAAAGAAAGAAAGAAAGAAAGAGAAAAAGAGAGGGAGAGAGGAAGGGAGGGAGGGAGGGACGAAGAGAGGAAGGGAGGAAGAAAGGAAAGAAAGGAAGAGAAGGAAAGGAAAGGAAAAAAAGAAAGAACAACAAAAAATGCTTGCCGTCCTCTACACATAACATAACTTTCTGCATATCTGCCTTCATAGGCATGAAAGATGGCAGACTGCCCTTTTCCATATATTTAGTTCTCAGGTCAAATTCTGCCAGCTTCTTGTGCATTCTTTGCCCTTTCTGCACTACCTGTGCTTTTCCTGCTGCCATCTTCTTCCTGCTTAACAGACTCTCCTTCTCTGAGCTTCAGCCCCATCAGCCCTCCATCCCTCAGAAGGGGTCTGGTTCTGGGGCTTAGGGAGCAGATACCCACAGGGGCAACAGATGGCCTGAATAACTACAGAAGCGACCCTAATGAATTATCAAAATGGCTCTACAGAGAAAGAGATGAGCTGAGCTATGAAATGGAAAAATAGAATTCAGCTAGCTATGTTGCACCCAAGGAATATAAATTAGAATAGTCTTGTTATTTGGCGTCTTGCTTCTAAAGCCAAGCATCTGTGACTTCTGAAAAGGTGCTATGCTGGGTTGGAACATGAGCTTTCACGTGTCCTCCTCCAAAGCTACTTGGAATGGCTTAATGGCAATCATCAAGTTGTTTATGTTTACGAAGGTCAGTATGTGACAGGTGCAAAAAAATTTCCTGCTCGTTCGTGTTGTAATCATCTAAAGATAAGAGCTGGTATAAAACACCAGTATTGCCATATTTTGGGATAGGTCTGTGTCAGCATGAGCTAAAAGGCGGGACAGGTTGTCCTTGTTTACTAGTAGGATCATCACATCTGGCTGTAACACCTGAGGACGTTAGGGTCGCGCCTCTCAGAACACACTACTAGTGGATCAAGATTGTTACATTTTCCCCTTCAGCTTGTAAGTAGAACAAAGGTAATGCTATTTGGTAAATGTGGGGGCTTCTCTCAGAAAAAAAGGCACTTCTCCACCATGCTAAATAAACTCCAATCAACACACCTGCAAGTCTAAATGAGGTCTTCTTTACTTGACACAGATGCTGGGCTGGGTGTTTCATACACATCATCAGATTTAATCAACCTTTCAGATGAGGCTTAGCAAGGTTAAGTAAGAGAGCCAATGCCAAAGAGCTAATAGAAATCCCACCACATCTAGACCTGTTTTTCTCCAAAGTCTGTTTTTAACAATTACATTGCCCCAGCTCTCTCTCTATAACTAATTCATGGATGAGGATTTCAATTCAAATAGCCGCATATGAGATAATGGTAACTCTTTCTCTTTCTCTCTCTGAACTGATATGGAACATACACAGAGTTGAAATAAGCAGCTAAGCACATGATTGTTTTCTTGCTATTCCTTGTGCCCCTGTTTAGATCTTGACTGTGCTTCTTTTTTTTTTTTTAATATAATCTAAACAATGTCCATTTTTATTTACTTGCTTTCTTATACCAGTGTAAATCAGATGTTTATATAAGCCATAAAGTTTAAAGAACAAAGGAAGAAATGTACATTGCCTTCTTCTTTATGTTTCTTTCATCTCACAGAAAAAATGTAGGGACTTCCTAAACTTATCCAGCAGAAAATTCAGATCCAATTTGAGAATTCTTGAAGCAGGACTGTGCTTCTAACCACAAGTCTCACACCACATCTTAGTTACGCTTTCTACACCCTTTGCTAGGCCGAGTCCAGTACTGAGTACCTGGTACTTGTGTCTAGACTCTATTGGTTGGTTCTGAATGTTCAGCTTTACTGAGGATAAGTGAATTTAATGGGGGATAGAGGAGTTTTATTTGAAAACCACCACATTAAATAATGCGTTGGCTAAACGTGAATACAAAGGCAGTGCTCTTGCAATGGTTTTAAGAGTCTGCCACAGAACAAAAGATTCTGGCTTTATCCAAGATAGACACATGCTCCCATTCTTCACAGGGCCCCGCCTCTGCTATGGCACTACAGTGACAGGCTCGTCTACCAAGCTCTGCCCTGGGAATTCAAGACCCTATTTAACAAGTATTGCAAAGTCACTGACAAATGCCTGATGCTTTTATATACGACTTTGCATTGATTTAATTTCTAGAGATAAAAATATCAAGATGTTTTAGTAGATAATAACTCACATATCTTTCTCTATGTCCAAATTAAAGAATGAAGAATTTAAGGTGGTGGGTATCTTTAAAATAATATCATTATAAGGCCAAGGGTAAAACAGGAAGACAACCTAAATGCTTTGTGCATCCATTTGCTCATTCACTCAACACATATTTGTGGAACTGACCATTGTATTTTTTTGGCACTGAGAGTTCTAGTAGAGGAGGCACGTGCTTTGGAAGTACATAGGCTTCATACCCAAGCCAGAATTAAAGCATCCGGTAAGGCTTCCTAGGCGTAGGAATAGGTGAGTTAAGACCTATGTAGTGAATAGAAGTTAACTAGGGTACGAATAGGGAAAAGATTATTTTAGGGCAAAGAGAGAAACGAGTTAAGAAGCTCCCAAGCGTAATGGGTTTAAGAAACTCGAAATAATTCAGTGTGACTGAAAGTAAATGTACTGGGCAGGATGCTGGAGAACCAGAGGCAGGTGATGTGTGGGTGGGCCTGAGTGAGTCCATGGGTTGAATGGAGGCGAAGAGAGAGTAAAAGCCTGAGATGAGGTTAGAGATCATGGACATGTAATGTCAACAAATTTCCCCACTGGTAATGGGTTTTCTAGCAGTGCCCAGAATCTGGGATCAGGTTCAGGAGAGGGCAAATCTATATGAGTTGAGTTTTTGAAATTTGGATTTGAAGGATATACTCAGACAAAGAAGTCGAAGATACAGCAAAAAAGTATAATTACAGAGACAGACCATGGGATCTGAGCCAAATAAGGAAGAGCATTAAACCAGGAATGGCCTCATAATTAGAAAGAAAGTAGAAAGGCTAAAATTTGGACTTTCTCTGAGGTTAAACCACAAAGGAGTAGAACACGAGTAAGAGAAAGAGTAACAGAGAGAGCCAAAATGATGGAAAGTGTGATCACAGAATAGATGTCTAGATTTACTATTTCGGTGGTGGAGAGTTCTCGGCCATTAAAATTGCTGGCTGCAGCCATGGAGGTGGGTCACCGAAGTTAAATAGAAATAAAAATTGCTGGAAATGAGGACACCAAGGAAATGAGAGACAAGAACTAGTCAGTTTCTGTTGGACATTGAAGATACCCAGAATCATGGCAAGACACAGAGTGGATGAGGACAGAGTGACCCATGTGCTCCATAAATTAACGAGGACAAGTTAGTGAAAAGGAGGAAAACATAAGCAAATACTATGAAACTCAAGGAACCAGTGACTTTTACATGAAGATTACAGGCTAAATGCTTGGAAGCAGCACTGTCCTGCAGAGGGCTACTGTTTCCATCAGGTTCCATCAAGTTGCATACTGGTTCCATCTATTGGTTCCACAGGGCCCATCAGGTGGAATGAATGAAGAGGTTTCATTTGACACTAACAGTTAATAAGACATTGAGAAAATGATGCTCTTAGCTGATAAGTTCAGGCAATGCTCCAAAATAATTTTGACCACATGATGTAATGTTAAGTATGTGGACTCATGGACATGAGTCTCTGAATAATCTCAGAATAAAGAGATAAACAAAAATACCCACTCAGCTTCCTCCGAGAAGAGGTGTGGTTCTTTTCAGCTAAGGAGCAATGGGAAATACTCAGGAAAGACTTCTTTATGCATAGAGAATTTTATCAATGTGGAACATGGGTTACAGAGTATGGCCAGAATGACTCCCAATCCATAAGAATGATGAATAGCTAGGACAAGATCAAGTAGAGAGTGGTGGAACAGGCCAAGGTGCATGATGTAAGACACAGGCTTAATGAGAGACAAAAGGTTGGAAAAGAGGAGGGAAGAGATTATTATGGAGGGTAAGAGCTGTGGGGCAAGCTAGGTTGATTTTTATCTGCCAAAAGATCTAGTTATCTTGGTGGATAGAGGCAAGTTTCCCTAGAATTCTAAGAACCCTGCTTAGGTTGGGTGAATTGTACTTCTGATAAACGAGAGACTCTTCATGTGTAAAATAATAGGAGATTTTCATTTTCCATCATTTTGTACATCAGTCTATGGGAATCTGGTTAACTGGAGTCCATTATTAAGGAGCAAATCCATTCCTAGTTCACAAACAGATCAGGTTCTGAGCCTGGAAGGCTGGGAGTGAGACCTTTCACCAGGAACACGTGACACACCAGTATGTAGGGAATAGCTAAAGAAGGGTTTGAATTGCAGCTACATTACCTGTACTTGAGTGTCACTTAAAGTCTAAGCTTCAAGCCAAAAACCTGGATTTGCTTATTGGAGAAAGCTGGATGCAGAGAATTCTGCCATTGACTGTGGGGAAATAACCAGACATCACCATGCCTTCTTGTGAGGATGTGTCTGGGCAATCAGCAGGCTTTTCTGGGATGATACCTGTCTAGGTTGCTGTGTGTTCACCAGGAATTTTCAGCTTTGAAATACCTACAGATGTAATCTATATGAATGTAGAGATGTACCAGGCTCTTGCAGTGATGTTTAGATTAAAAATATAAGTGGTTGATGCTTATGACTTGATACGCTGTAAGATGCCTTTGCTCATGACCTGTTTCCTGTTCAAATTAGCATGTGAATGGGCTGTTCCTCCCCCAGCAAGGCAGTCAAAAGAGGAAAAATAATTTATTTGAGTAGACTTAAGTCATTGTCATTCTGGAAAAGGTGATGTTATGTCACACGAATGCTTAGCATCACAAAGAGGGGCTGGACTTACATTTAAAAGGCAATCCTTCTAGATGTTGCTTAATTCTTTCTTAGGACCAGGCCTGCACCTCCAGCAGCTGTCCCAGGTAAATAATGCTACATCCGAATAACCACATTGATAAATCATTGCTTTTTTTCAGACAAGGTAATTAAAAGTACCTATAGCTTTTATAATACATATCTATTTTTAAAAATAGATATACAATAATTTAAATATTCCATTTACTGATGAAATACTACATTCTGATAAAAATACCTCAATTAGTGAAAGTTATAAAAAACACGTGCATGGTGTTTGTGTAAGGATTATGTGACATAATGGATTAAGGGCACAGGACAGGGGGCTAGGATCAGAAAATAAGCGTAAGGCTAAAACAGAGAGTAGGGAATGAGCAGGGAGGTAGGAGGATTAGCCAGACCTGATCAGAAATCCAGGCAGAGTGTGTCAAAGGTCATCTGGGAGCTAGAGATTGGAGAAAGGGAGCCTTACATAACCTAGGTCAAACAAGATGATTGGTTGAGGTAGATAATAATCCAAAAGACACAAATATTAAGTGGCATCAGAATAAATTTTAGAAAAATAGTCAGGAACCAGGAAGTAATGGGAATCAAAGGGCAGGATTGGAACAAAAGAATTTGAATGCCAATAAGTCACGTTAAACCAGGACTGTGATTTCAATGAGAAAGCTGGGTAGTTTCACACACCTACAGGAATTCCATGAATCAAGGAACAAATTATGAAGACTAGCTCAGGCAAAAAATGAGCATGCAGGAACTCAGAACCCAAGAAGGAAAAGAGCAAGCTTGCACAGTACGGCAAATGAGCATCCAGACAAGAGAACATAGGCTGGTGACTGAGTTACAGGTGCACATAATGATAATATAGTTTATACTGACCCAAGGGCAGTGTACGCCTAGGCTGTTCAGTGTCATATCTTCTCCATAAAATAATTTACATAAGTCTAGTCTCTCAAAGAGTTTCACCTGACTGATGCATCAAGAAAAGATGACATTTCCCAAAGTGTGTTCTGTGGGGCACTAGTCCTTTGGAGATGCTCCTTGCTTATAAAGGCTTTCTGATTTTATATTTGGGGAATGTGGCAGATACTCTCCCAGTTTTTGTATATATCACGCACATTCTCATATTAGGTATTCTGACAAATTGTACGAGGGACCGATCTTTTGTTTTTACTCTGCATTCCTAGTATTCCCCAAATTTAGCTAATAGAATCCATGTTGGCCAACCAGCATCCCAACATTGCTGCTTTCTAGAAATTCTTTGGAGACAGAAGAGCCTGGTCTCAAATCACACATCTGCCACTGAACCTGGGCAAATCATTCATTTTGGGGAGTTTAGTTTCTACACTTATGAAACAGAGGTAATTCCCAATCTGACAGAGTTATAGTAGGCTTAAATGAGAAAACAAAATGAAATCATCTACCAAGCATACTTAAATATTAGTTCCTCCTCTTCCTGTCTTTCCTAATGCATTCTCAGGCATCATTTTAAGACCCCAAACACATAGCTCCTGGAGTAGAGATAAGTGCCAAGTAAAGGCCACCCTGATGTTCATGCAAACAGATTTCTTTAAATATCACTTCCTGCTTTAGAAGAACCAATCCCTGAATGTGGTATAAGTTGATGGTTCTGATACATATATGATTCCATGGCAAAAAAAAAAAAAAAAGATGGAACTACAGCATAGTCACATTAGAAATAGAACCATACCGGGGTACCTAGGTTAAGCAACTGACTCTTGATTTCAGCTCAGGTCATGATCTCAGAATCATGGGATTGAGCCCTGGTTCATGCTCACCAGGGAGTCTGCTTGAGATTCTCTCCCTGTTTCTCTCAGTCTACTCATCCCCTCTTGCTCTCTCTCTCAAATAAACAAATAAATCTTAAAGAAAAATAGAACCACACCTGCAAGAAACTGCTTGTAAAATAATGACAAGGCCCATTAATCACTAGACCAACTATTTTTTTCTTGGAATTATATACAGATATTATGCATAGAGTTTTGAGTTTTCTTTTGAGGAATAGCTGTATAGTAATTGTCCCACACAGCTTTGATCACTTTCCCTTTGGACTGGTAAAGTATCTTTATGACATGCAGGCTCAGACTGAAAAACAATACTAATGGACCATTGATTCAAATGAGTTAACAAACTTTTAACAAACATTATTGGCCTTGTGTGATTTATCAGCTCCCAGATGTTTTACACATTCCTTTATATGGTCTTTTGCCAAGCCAAGATGGCAGCTACTAGTTGGATTCAGATTATCTCAATGGGTAGTTCTATATTGAATGAGTGAAACACTTAGTAGTAATCATCTGCTCATGTCACAATTTTTTTAGATACTCTTGGAATTATTTTGAAAGGCCGAAACTATATGTAATCAAATGGCAGCCAACTACTCAGAAAAAATTACTGTGCATGCCATTGATTGCCAGAGAGATTTGCTTCCTCCCTTGACAATGGCATCTATACTTCCTATAGAAATTCAACATGTGTGGTCTAATGTATTCTCTATCAGCATAACCAGAACCAATGTGAATTAAATTATGTGCACTGGTAACTACATCTTCCTTAAGTTCAGCATTTCTTTCTCTTAGCACACATGCCATCTGTGTCCCATGCCATCTGTGGTATTTTAAAGTGATGTGAACATACATGAGTATAAAATTGTGATACAGAGTGAAATAGTTCTAAAAAGTGAAATCATCCCCCCAAAATTTGTATAGAATCTATACACAACTGAGTTATTTGATTTATTAGTCTTACACACACACACACACACACACACACACACACACACACACACTTGGGACATGTCAATATAAGATGGAAGAATCAAAATTAAGAGAATAATACATGTTCAATGTATTTACTTGGAGTAAACTTCTTGAGGGATGTGATTCATTACTTTGATAATAAGAGATCTGTAGAATTTATATTGTGGAAGGGAAAGTGGATTTCTTTCTTTCTTTCTTTTTTTTTTTTTTTAAAGATTTTATTTATTTATTTGACAGAGATAGAGACAGCAAGTGAGAGAGGGAGCACAAGCAGGGGGAGCGGGAGAGGAAGAAGCAGGCTCATAGCAGAGGAGCCTGATGTGGGGCTCGATCCCATAACGCCGGGATCACGCCCTGAGCCGAAGGCAGACGCTTAAC
>NC_048219.1:186550182-186550298 GCF_002007445.2 Ailuropoda melanoleuca
TCATGGGATCGAGCCCTGCGTCAGGCTCTGTGCTGGGCATGGAGCCTGCTTAAGATTCTCTCTCTCCCTTTCCCTCTGTCCCTCTCCCCATCTCTCCCTCTCTTAAAAAAAAAAAA